>NC_071124.1:16177500-16345000 GCF_024256425.1 Clarias gariepinus
TGGAGAACTTTTACCACTGTACCATTGAGACCATCTTCAAAAACATCTCAGTGTGGTATGGCAAATGCACTGCTTTGCACTTTAAAGCTTTTTAGAGCTCGGAGCACATTTACAAGAAACACTGTCTAAAAAGGGCGAGAGGGATAATTAAAGATACCTCTCACCACAATCATGGACTATTCACTGTTCTCCCATCAGACAGGCGTTACAGTGCCACACAAACAGACAGAAATGTATTTTCCCCCCTGTGGCTGTTACTGCACTAAACAGCTCATCATTACACTCCTGAATTTGTCACTTTCTGTGTATTTTGCACTGCTTCATCCACTATGCACCTTCATCTTCGCACCATCCATAATTTATGTTTATCATTGTTCTACTGTATATTCCACCTATATTTATTCTGGATATACAGTATCATACAGAATCTCATATTGTATATGTACATATGTATATTGTGCTGAGCATGCTATCTTCTTGACACGTATTCTTCACTGCACAATGTTTGCACAGTTCCACTGTACAGTATATTACCATATATACACTATCCTGTATATTACATACTACACCTTATGTACATTAATCACTCACACCCCTGAACATATAAATTCATACAGTCATTAAACACATTTGATGTTTATTGTAAATAGGTGTAACTTATACACTTCTGGTTAAATGCTAACTGCATTTCTATTGCTTTTTACATGTACATTACTTAACACAATGACAAAAAAGTCTAATCTAATCTAATTTTTAGCTAGTAATTACAAATGCTACAGTAATTATGGTTATATTTTGGTAATGTTCACCAGCTACCGATTAGTCTTCATCGGTTTGCTGGGGATTTGAATTCTTCTTTCCTATAAAAACATTAACAAATCCATTAAGCATTTTGTGAATTGGATAGTAGTGTCTAAGTGAAAGAAGCCTGGAGAAATCCATTTTAGTTTTTTTTCTTTCATTTTTAATATTTATTTAAATCTCTTTTCAAGAACCTCCTTTAATTATTGGTTTTCAACAAATGTTCTTTGTTCTCACATTTTCTAGGAAGTCCCAGAACACAACGTGTATAACACTGAGTTCTGCATTGAGAAGGTGCAGGGCACCCTCTGTTGGTGGTAGACTTTAGGTCACTGACATGTTACAACACAGTACAACAATAATAATAATAATAATAATAATACATAAAAAAATTATAAATAAACAACACACTGAAAAAAACAGAATGGCCACTGGGTAGCTACAGACAATGTTTATTCAAGTAGTTATTCAGGAGAGAAAACTTGTGGGCTTACAGCAGAGATATTACAACGGTAATACAGGAAAAGAATTCTATGTGCATCTGAAGACATTCTTTTTGTTCAATAATGCTATTAATCTCAATAATAAAACATACATATATCATATGCAAAAGATCTTTCTTTTTTCTTCTTTCTTTCTTTCTTTCTTTCTTTCTTTCTATTTTCTTTCTTTCTCTCACTCTCTGTCTCACATTTTATGTGTCTGCATGGCATTTTTTCCCAATGCAAACAACTCCTACTCTTTCTCCCTCAAAATTGCACTCTATTCCATCTTACATACGTATGTCTAGGGGGAAAAAAATCAGGAAGAGCATACATCATGGACAAAGGGCCAGAACATAGAGCCATTGGAAATAAAATACAAAACTGACAGAAATATTGGTTGACTGACTGTGCCATATACGAACCACATGTCCCTTTTGTGGGTCACTGTGACACACAGAATAAAGAAAAAATAACAAAAAAACAGTGATGCTGAATGGACTACAGTCATGACGGAGATGGGATTTTGGGTAAAAAGCAATTTTATAAGTGTGTCAGTATGTCAGGATCTGAGGCTATAATTGGGGAAAAGGACCTACTGTACTTGTGCCATTAATGAGTCACTAATAAACATCGGAAATGTTAGATTAATGAATGACCCTAACCATTCGAATAAACCTTCTTCACTTTTCTTTTTTGAAACCTTCTAATTCCATGGTCTTTCCTGATTTTAATTTTTTACTGCATTGTAAAACAATGCTAAAGGCATCCAAAATATGCAATGATCTCATTTAAATAGTCACAGTATGGCTAAAAATTAAGATCTGTCTGCTACTTATTCTCTGTAAATGTGCTGTAAAATGCTAATTTTTTAGGCTGGTAACTCTAAATGAACTTCTCCTGTGAAGCAGAGCTAAGTTTCGAGAATCAGTTGGATCATGGTGCTTTTCGATCAAAAAGTTTTTGTCCAAACTTTTGACTGATAGTGTACACAATACAGGTGCCTATAGGTCATTTTAATTTTATGGCTAACTGGCTTATTACAGTGCCATAGTGTTTTTTTGTTTGTCTGAGTGCTAAGTGTACAGTTCATCCCCATATGTCCCCTCCAATGTGGTCACCTGCCACAAGCCAGCTTTCTCCAACCAGATACTAATTATGGAGTATGCAGACTAACACCTGCTTCCTGCAAGACACATGAAACCAGTCAACCACATATTTTTAAACTTTTGTTGAGGATGTATTGCAGAATAACACACTTGAAAGAAACCTTTTTGGAAGACTTTCTTTCTTGTAAATCACATAGAATTATAAACATATAATAATGATGTCAGAATCCAGAGTGGAGAACTCAATTGCAGATAAACAGATTTTGTTAAAATTAGGCACACATGGTTATTCAATATTAAAACATATCAGATAAGGGTCAGGTGATAAGAAACCAAGCATAAACTGGACTATTCTTCAATCAAACTGGAGTATTGTCAAAACATATACTTAAATGTTAGGTGAGGAAGGAACAGTATGTTGGTCAGGAAGTGAAAACAGCAACTGAAACCATTTTCTTCCTGGCCAGATATATAATGTTGACTATCTGGCTCTGATGGTCGTTCTGGTTAACTGCAGTGTAATAACCTACTTATAATGGTTCCTTAATTTTAACAGGGCACAGTAATGTTGTAATGTAATGTTGCAAGCTGATCCTAGCATCCCATGATGGCACTGTCTAACATTTCCATCTATTCATTAATTTGCTAGTACAGTACATTATCTGTCTATATTAAACTTAATTCAGCATATTTTTTTCTTAACCATCATCACCGGATATAACATTATGAAAAAAGATCAAATTAATATTTTCAATAGCAGGTTAAATTAACACAATT
This sequence comes from Clarias gariepinus, assembly GCF_024256425.1. Classification (NCBI taxonomy): domain Eukaryota; kingdom Metazoa; phylum Chordata; class Actinopteri; order Siluriformes; family Clariidae; genus Clarias; species Clarias gariepinus. Next base: position 16,180,670 of record NC_071124.1, read on the forward strand.
GTCTTAATTCATACATAAAGATGTACATGGAAGGTTTTATGCAATCTGGTCCCTGTTATGTAGAAGAAAAATATAATTCTAAATATCTGGTAGGATGGCATTTTGTTTTGCTGGCTTATGCTGAATCATGTTCAAAGACTTAGTCATTGAGCAGTGATGATTAATGATTCAGTGATAATAACATCTCATTATGGGATGATATTCTGCTAAGGTGCAAATGGCCCAGAAATTGCAGGAAGCATTATAGAATATAGTTGCAATATAGAGTACAGACAGTAAATAATATCAAAAACTCAATGTATTTTTATTGTTTAGTGTATTTTTATTGTTTAGTGTATTTTTATTGTTTTATTGTTTGTTAATTTTAAGTATTTTTGTGATGTAATGAAAATAAACAATGTTTTCCCACCTTCAATGCAACATACTGCAACCAGCATTTATGTGCATGTTAATTTTTTTTCCATGCTTCCTTGGAAGAAAAAAAATCTTCAGATATATCAAACTGTCGAGATATCTTTTTGAATCTAGTCTCTGAGTGCACTATTCCAAAAGTATTTTCCTTTTTTATTTCTTTTTTTTAACCATTTCTTTGGGATTTGGGTTTTAGGTCTGTGTCATGCTGCAAGCATGAAATTGTTCTTCATTTACAACTGTCTAGCCAAGGTTTGTCAGTTGTGTGCCAAAATACATAGTTTTTTGGACCTATCCATGATTCCCTCTGTTTAGACTAGATCCACAGTACTAGCTAAAAGTATGCCACGGTATGATGCTACCATCACCATGCTTCACTGGGGGTATGGTCTTACGTCGTTGATAAGCTGTCTTGTTTTGTAGCAAACATATGTTAGAATTTTTTCCTAAAAATTCTACCTTGTTCAGTCAAAAACATTTTGAGATATAGGTTAGGAAAATATGTTAGATTTAGATGATTATTTGTGTGAGATATGGCTTCTGTTGAGTCATTCTTTCAGCCTATTATTTTCACATGCAAGAAAGAGCATAGTACTTGCCAGATATTCCTACAGAAACTTTAATGTCTGTAGGTCTCTTGGCAAATTTTTTTCTTGTCCTTTTGTCAATTTTCACATTAACAAGAATTTCTGTTCTTGGTAATGCCACTTTAGTTGCCCGTTTGCTTCACTTGTTGATTATGAACTTTATGGTGTTCCAATGTTAATTTAATGTTTTGGGACCTTTCTCATGATTGATACCTTCCAACCCCAAGATCCCATCCATGCTTTATAAACTTTTTGTGTCTTTAGCAGTCCACTTGGTAGGTGTCTCGTCTGTCATGCGAAAGGCCCGGGTTTGATTCCCAGCCAGTGCCCAAACCCAAGCAGCTGAATGCAGTGCTGGTCCCAAGCCCAGATAAAATGGGAGAGTTGTGCCAGGAAGGACATCTCTCGTAAAACTCTGGCCAAGCTTGTACTGTATGTGTGGACTGGATGGGTCCACTGGTGACTCCTTGCCGGGAGAGGCCGAAGGGCCAACAACAGCAGTCAGATGAAATCAAAAATATTAAAATCCTTTACATTTATTGACATTTTATATCTTGTTTATATAATCATAAAAACTCTAAGACAGCATGAGGGAGACCTTGAAACAAACCAGTACCAAAATGGTGAAACCAGCTTCTTCCGGGTGAAACCAGATAGTGCAGGTATGAGTTATTACCACAACTGTATGCATTATAGTCAAGCATTGCTTAGTGTGTGGAAAGAGAATAAATACTGACAATTGGCAATAGCATACATGCTGACTTTTCAGTGACACTCACAGAGCTGGCGAGAAGCGTTATTGTTAGAGTTATTAAAAACACATGAAAGGATGATCCAAGAACGAAGAACATACTGCAGTATATATTAGACAAGTAGATTGGTAACCATGGTGATAGAGAGGTCAGCGTGCTTGTACAGTATATTTAAATAAAAACTCATGTACAGCAAGAAGGACAGACGATGATGCTAACGAGAACCCGGATGAGAGGTCATTTAGAGAGAGGAGTAAATTAGGATGATGTAAATTAGTGATGATGGGGAAAAAGTGAGCCATGAAAAAAAAATGCAGGCAGAAAAAGACAAAAAGGTGGGAAGCTTGGTTAGGGAGCAAGAGAGGACATAAAAGAGTGCCTGTCCTGCGGTGAGGGATATAAAAGGAAAAGGGAGGGATGACGACAAAAGTCGGCCACCAGGCCAGATAGAAAGCATTGCAGTTTGCAGAGAACAGAAATGTGAAAAATCTATTGCAAAATATATATTTTTGATGTTTAAATGTGATCTATCTATCTATCTATCTATCTATCTATCTATGTTTGCTGGGTATATAGGTCACTCTGACATGGCATCTGATGCTGACTCATCTGAGCCATAACACACACACGCACGCACACACACACACACACACACACACATGTATGCCTGCTCTCTCGTTTCCATGGCAGCACCACCTTGGAATTATTGTCCATTCTTTTTACATGCCTCACATGGTCCTGTGAGCATCTGTTCTCATACAGTTTGTGCTTAAAACAGTTTACTATCAGCCTACCAAATTATCTAATTTTCTTAGATGTGCCATATTGTGTTTCATGAGAGCCTTTATGGACTTTCTAAAACATGAGGTATGGATATAAGAAATAATTATGTAATAATATCAGGAAAGAAATCAATTAGAAAATATATCTAAAATATCTTTTGTCTTTCCGTTTTTGTCCCCCTTCATGTATTGGTGCCATTTCAGGAGCCCATGGCCCCTGTTCATCTGTAGGAAAAAATAGAAATTTGAAGATCGGGAGATGATGAGAACTTGGCCTTTTGTTATTTAGGCTTATGTTGACCTATGGCATGCATTATGTTCAGAGACTGAGTCACTGAGCTAAATGATTCAGAGATGGCATGGCTTTATGAAAAGGAGGAGATGAGCCATTACAATAAAAGCACTGAATGCTAAAAGTTACTTAATTCTGTCAAATATATCTAGAAAGGTAAATCCATTTCCTTTAAGCTTCTTTGTTTGGCTATTATAGAGGAAACCCTTTAGACAGAACCTATATAGTATTTCACTGTAAGGAAGTGGTTTCATGTACCAGCCTTTAATGAAGCTAATAACCTTTTAACTACTATATAAAGAAAGCTTGGAAAATGTCTTTTTCCTATGCTTGTACAGTTTTCTCAAAGAAGATATGCAGCTTTTGATTAAATACTTACATTTTCACATCCCTATAAATTAGATTCATTACATGACTAGATTAATAGAGGACAATGCATTTACAGCAAACCTTTAACTGCTATATCTGTTATTTTCATTAATAAGAAAAAGGCAAAAATGTATCCTATATCACCCGAGGTGTTGCCAATTCAACAAAGACATTCAGTGGATGTGTTCTGAGAGTGTACAACCCGAATCTGGATCTACACCAATACACTTCTCCTCTATTCCACTGGGATCCTCTCACTCTCCAAGATCTTGTTAAACAGACTAATCAGAAACTCTACTGCCATCTTCCCTAAGCACGTCCATCCTTTCACAGGTATGTCATCAGGACCAATCGCCTTTCTACTCTTTATCCTCTTTAACGCCCGTCTCACCTCGCTCTTACTAATTTTTGCTACGTCCTGCTCCAACAGTCAACAGTCATCTCTTCATTCTCTTTCATTTTTTCTTATTCATTAACTCTTCGAAGTACTCCTTCCATCTTCCCATCACCCTCTTGGCACCTGTCAGTACATTACCATCCCTACCTTAAATCACTCCAACCTGTCGCACATCCTTTCCGTTTTTATCTTTCTGCCTTGCCAACCTGTACAGATCCAACTCCCTCTCCATACTTTCCTACGTAGCATACAAGTCCTCATATGATCTTTGTTTGACCTTTGTCACCTCTACCTTAGCCTTAGCCTGCATCTCCCTGTACTCCTGCCTACTCTCTTCAGTCCTCTTAGTGGCCCACTTCTTCTTAGCTTCTTGGACTTCCTTGTTCCACCACCTCTAGCCTTGTCTCCTGGACACACAGTATATACCCCTTCCTTCTTTGCATCATGTTGTGCGTTGTATGCACCATGATGGCATATACATGGAAAAATTTGAGAAAGTATGTCAGATAGGGAACATTTTGAATAAAGTTGTTGGTTTTAAACTAGCCACCCCACTTGAAAATGGCTAGTATACTACTAAACCCAGCCAGTAGTACTGGCAAATCATTCCATATACTAGCCCAAATTATTTAATCTGGCAGAAATGCTACTGGTTATTCCTAATACTTTGTATCAGAACAAGAGGAATGTAAAAATTAGCTGTGATAAGGAAGAGTCTGGAGGAGGAGGCATGTTTTTCATGCTCTCCTGACACACTAACCTGGTTGTGTGGTCCTTTGTGGTCACATCAGATTACTATGCCCAAGTGAGCTCATCTTAGAGAGCTATCAAAAAAGGAAAAATGAAAGGGATTATTAGAGAGGGGAGGAGGATTACACCACCAGGCAGGAGTGTGATTCAGACGTAATCCCTGTGGATATCTGGATTTCTACGAAACAGCCAGAGAGAGAGAGAGAGAGAGAGAGAGAGAGAGCAATCACATTAAGAGCCTTTCATTCAGGCAATAACTACAATGTGACACATTGCAAAATCATATACTGTACATGAAGCACACTAGAACTGTAATTATAAAACATTCAGTAACAACCAGCTTAAAACTAGAGATTCTTGTCCACATGTAAAAGAGTCATGTTTTGTTTCTACAGTTTGAATAAAAGATATAAAAAGAAGCATCTTTCCTCACTTTATTCAAATGAAAATAGGTCAGAATCCTTCGGCATATACTGTATTTTACTCACAATAAGACTGACTGTACCTTTTGCCTCGTATTGGTTGTGGTAGTCCATGAGTATTTGGATGGTGACTAAAGACTATTTACCACCACAATGAATGTAAAAAATAAAAAATAAAAAAGTAATTAGGATGGGATTGAGATGGAGATTTCAGGTTTAATTTCACAGGTTTAACAACAAAAATACAATAACCATTTTGGAATTATACTATTTTTTTTTTTTTTTTACAAAATGCCTCAATTTTCACAGGCTTAAAAGTAACTAAAGAAACTAACATAAAATTATTTATTATTTATTATTTATTTATTATTATTATAATTAAAAATTATTAGGGTTATTTTTAATACTTTAGTGAAAAAACTTTAAACACAATGCTTGCCCAGATTTTTTATAACCCATTGACATCATAAAATATTGAGTTTCCTCCCTTGAGCTGATTCATCAGGCCTTTATTGTTGTCACCTTCAGTTGCTGCTTGTTTCTGGTTCTGTCTACTTTCAGTTTTGTCATCAGTAAGAGAAATGCATGTTCAGTCCTGTAAAGGTCAGGTTAATAACTCATCCCTTTAAAAACATTATTTTTCCACCTTTGGTTCCTATCAGTTTTGCAGCATTTGAATCTATACACCCCCAGAGCTCTATACACAAAATTAACTCTGATATCTCTATCAGCAATCAGGTCATAAATAAATACCAGTGAAATGCCAGCAATATACAGCTATATCCATTCACTTCACCATACCATGTGGTATGCTTTGCATCTTGAGATAAACCATCTGTATTTATGGTACATTCATAAAGGTGTCTTTTAAATGTAGACGTTTTTAATTATATGCTTACCTCCTCCAGTAGTGATGTTCTTTAACCTGGATAGATGTTGGCTAGATGATGTTAAGGATGATTTTAGGGGCCCCTGAGTGACTGGTTGTGGGACCCACAAATATGCCTTATATACAGTAGCAGTTAAAAAGTGTTGGCATGGTCATAGTTGGGGGCCTAGTATATTGGTCTTTAAGGTGCCCATAAAGTCTAGCGGTGCTCCTAGTGGTGATGATGATGATAATAACAATAATAATAATAATAATAATAATAATATTAATAATAATAAAATAATTTAGTAACATTTTCATGTTGATAATGTTAAAAATCCAATCCAGTTTAAACCCTATTACTCGATTAACTGAACTATTATAATTCAGCATTAATACAGGTTTCTTTTTTCATTGTTTGTTGCAGTTGCAGGGAGATACAGTATAGTAGCAGTATAAGAAAATAGCACTGGTGACAAGCAAGATGCAAGTCAAGGTAGTAATTTATGATTTTAAGAGCTGTCTGCTGTGAGCGAGGTGTAAGCCATGAAATCACCCATTTTAACCAAACTCATTCCGTCTTGCTGTATTCTTCCTCGCTTGAACATAAAAAGCTAAGAAATTCCTTTCATTCATCTTTTATACCGTTTATCCTGTACAAGATTGCAGGGGCCTGGTGACTACAGTATCTTAGGAGACTTTGGTCATGAGACAGCGTACTCATTGGAAAGGGTGCAAATCTATCACAGGGCACACACACATATATATACTTCGGGCAATTTGGGAATACTTAGCCTAATCTGCATGTCTTTGGACTGTGGGAGGAAACCGAAGCACCTGGTTTCAATAACAACAACAACAACCCAGGTAGCTAACTACAGTAATCATTGTCTTATGATGTAATTAATTTCTCAAAGCAGTGTGCTGTATGGTACAGTAAATGTTATAGAACTAACAAGTTTGTGAGTTGATTTAAGTAGTTTAAGTAATTTTAAGTAGTGGTATTTAATTTACGGGGTGATGGTGTGAGTGGCCATGATGACACGACACCATACTGTATGCTGGACTAAGACCTCACTGGAAATCTGGAAAACTTTTCTTTGACTTTTCGGAGTTACAAGTCTAATTCCTGCTGGGAAAATAACTAGCCTTGTAGTCAAATATTTATTATTACATTGCTTGTACTATAATTGAATAAAAGAAACTCATCATGTGGCAGCAATACTGTATGAGTGTGAATTTTAAACCTAGTAATCAGTTACAATAGTTAATTTGGTTTCTGTATGATATGACTTGTATTACTCTTCTCTAGAAAATCATAACTTCTCTATAAAAACATGTCATTGCTGATTTTTATATCTATCTTTCTTTGTATACAGAGGGGTCTTATGACCAGCGAAATATAATAACGTATAGTTCAGCAGTTGAACGAATGTATGTTTCATTGGGTGTGGCCTTGAAGCAGAGCATAAATGGCTGTATTATTCCAGCATAAATAATAGTAATACAGGATTGGAATCTGCAGGCGGTTATAAAAGACCTAGGGTTAGAAGGTCACGTTGTAGCTCTTAGTTAAAGCAGTGCTGTAAAAATAAACCTGTTGTTAGAATTTACACAAAATTGTTCATTTCATATACCTGATGTAAGTGCCTGATCGAGGTGAGCCCTTTCTCCTTTAAATCCTGTGATGTCACCCAAAGCCAGCACAATTTCCTGTTTTGTCCCCTCCTCTTCCCTTTTCCCCTAATTTTGGCTTAAACATGTGGAAGTCAAGCACACGATGTACATCACGTTTTATTTTATAGAAAACAAGGGCAATTCTCACTCAGGCTGTTTGTTCCTTTGTGTCAGGTATGTTTTCCATCTTTCTTGATATTTAATTTTTACATTTATTTACATATATTGAATTATTCATGCTGTAATTCTGCCCTTTTCCTGATGGAACTTTATGGAAGAGAAAACAAGGGCAATTCTCACTCAGGCTGTTTGTTCCTTTATGTGTCAGAGAGAGAGAAGAAATTAAATGCTTCCAGTGAACCGCCACCTGTGTCCCGTGTCTGATTCCCACAACGCAAAGTAAAGTTTAACTGGAATGGCCGGTTACATAAGCACTAGAGAACATACTGTATGACCAAGACAGAAATGAACATGGTGTATATAATATAAAAACAACCGAGGATACAACAGGCAAAAAATTATACCCTCATTAGTACTGTGGTGTTTTATGCACTTGGCTTGTTCGCTTATGAGCTCCCTTGGTGAATGATTTCATGCTTCATGGCTATGAAATGGTATAGATGAATTCCCTCAATGCCCTAGAGACACAACATGTGCACAACAACAATTCGGTGTGTCTAACTGTTTACTGAAGTGTCAGATGTTTTACAAGTGTCGTCTCTGCCGAGAATTAGCGATACTTAAGCCTACATACAGCTTTAAGTGAATTAAAATAGAGGATCAGCTTAGTCCATACAACAACAGGAGCTTTCAGATTCCAAGAAGGGAAAAGCATATACGTACAATTACTTAAAACTAAGAGGGGCTTATATTGCTGTATGAAAGATAAAGGGACATGAGAAAGTAACACATAAATGTTGATGAAGTAAGACCAGGTATTTCTAAAAATAAGGAATGTAATATATACTATATTTAAAAAAGAGTTAAAGATTTGTGCAGCTCAAGTGCACCATATATTGTATTATACAAAAGTGAGCACACCCCTCACATTTCAGCAATCACTTTATTATATGTTCTAAAGGGACAATACTATAGAAATTAAAATTGGATATACTTTAGAGTAGTCACTATAACTCAAAGTGCAGAATTAAAATTTCTAAATATCTGGCAATGAAAATGAGTACACCCTAAGTGAACATTTCAAAACTGTATCCAATATTAGTGGACACAGTCAATATTTTGTGTGAGCACCATAGTACGGTCAAAATCCTCAACAGAATGCACTGTAATTCACCAGAGCTGCACATGTTGTGGCTGGGATCCTCTTCCACTTCTCCATAATGATATCACGGAGCTGCGGGATATTAGACACATGGCATTTCCCCACCTTCTGCTTGAGGATGCCCCACAGGTGCTCAATAGGGTTCAGGTCTGGAAACATACAGTACTTGGCCACTGACATGAACATGATAAATAGGACATGTGACTTTTAAAGATGTCCAGATGTACTTTTGTTGGCAGCTATTTTGACAGTAATGGCTGTATGTTGAGTTACAGTAATCTATACAATCAGTAGTTCAGGACTGGAATTTCTCACAGTCTACCTGAGCCTCCAGGAACAAACTGGACTTTAATCTTACACATCTTCTCTTATACTGAACTTTCAGTCTCGCATATTATTATGCACATCAATCCCTGCTATCTGTTTTCACCCAGATGAGGATGGGTTCCCTGTTGAGTCTGGTTCCTCTCAAGGTGTCTTTCTATCACCATCTCAGGGAGTTTTTCCTTGCCACTGTCGCCGTCGTCGTAGGCTTGCTCACCAGGGACAATCATATAATTTTTATTCATACACATTCACATTTTATACAAACTTAATTTTTTTGATTGTGTTAAGCTGCTTTATGATGATGTAAATCGTTAAAAGCGCTATACAAATAAAATTGAATTGAATATACTGTTATACAAGCTGCACGTTGACTACTCTAAAATATATCCAAGTTTCATTTCTATATTATTGGGGCTGAATAATTACGCACACCCCACTTTTCAGTTATTTATTTGTAAAAAAATGTTTGGAATCATGTAGGATTTTCGTTCCACTTCTCACGTGTATACCACTTTGTATTGTTTTTTTACGTGGAATTCCAATAAAATTGATTCATGTTTGTGGCTGTAATGTGACAAAATGTAGAAAAGTTCAAGGGGGCTGAATACTTTTGCAAGCCACTGTATATAATTAAGCAGTGTTAAAATTTTGGCTAATATTTGATTTATTATAATATTTTAATAAAAAACTTTTGATAAACCTTTTACTAGGTTCAAGATAACTTAAATTTACTTATTAAAAGTGATAGGATATACATGCTGTAAATGGAGCTTAATTGCATCAAGTGAATTTGGAAGAAGAAGAAGAAGAAATTGAAGAATTGCATTTTGTTAATTATTTTTTAAATAAAAAAAAGTTACATTACAGTTAAATGTTAGATAATTTCTGGAAATAACTAACTTGCAATAACTAGGCTAACTTATTATTATGCTGACTAACATGCTCATACTGATCATTTCTCATTTATTTCACCTCTCAATAGTTTTCGCTCTAAACTGTTCCTGAAGGCTGATTTGGGTGTTACATTTCAAGTCTAGTCAGTGAAAGGAACCTGTTTCATCCAATCAGGGTTTGTGACCGGAAAAAAGAGAGAGGAGGAGGAATTCACACTGCTGCTCCACTAACCTACTTATTGTAATCGCCTCCCTGTTTCATAACAGAGAATGGCAGAGAATTACATCACCTGACTTACACAAACAACTTCACCGCTCAGGCGGTCGGGATTATCCCCACACCTTAAAATGACACTTTTACTAAATGAAAGACAATTTATTAGCAGTAAGATGCCACGAGAAACAGTGCCGAATTTTAATTAATTAAAGTCTCCATGGTAAAATCATGACTCGTAATTGAGCAGCGTGTAACCCTGACATGAGGTAGGCTGACTCATCAGGGAGTATTTTTCACTTCGAGTGCTTGTTAAGCTTATTCAGCCACTTACGGACCTCTTTGTTATGAGTGTAATAGGAAAAGAAAGATGTTTCGAGACTGGAAAAGGTATTTCTGTAGTGTTTTAACTTCAGGCCAATTTTAGGATCTAGTGATACTTCCCCAGATACAGTAGTATGCCATTTAATCTAAAAAATGGTTCAGTTCATGCACATAGGGAACAATTACAGTAATGGGAAGTGTAACACAAGACTAATGTGGTTCAACTGTAAGTTTGGATTTCACAGTGTTTCAAATCTAAACCTTATTTTATACCTGTGCCCCGCCTCTTATACCGGTCTATATCGTTATTGTTACAGTATATTTTATAAGTAGGTAATTTTCATGACCTTTAATTCTTCTTCTTCAGTAACTACTGTACATTACCCAGTTCAGGGTTGCAGTGATTTTTAGCATTTATTGCAGGAAGCGAAAGTGAGAACCTGGTATACTGTACTCATTTACATTTACAGCACTTGACAGCAACTTATGTTTATCTCTTTATTTATCTGAGAAATTAAAGGTTAAGCTCAACAACGGCAATTTGGTGGTGCTGCAGTTTGAACCTGGGACCTTCCGATCAGTAGTCCAATGCCTTAACTACTGATTTACCTTCACCCCATATATTCCCTGGATGGCATGCCGGATGGCATTCACATTACCTCCATCATTCACATGGTAAAAAGCCAGAGAAATCTCACACAATCATTAGGAGGACATGTGGAGGAATTCTACTGACAGCAACTTGAGCTCAGGATAGAAATTGTAAGGTGACGATGATTTCCTCCAAGTGACAGGATTGTCTGTGCTTGTAATTGGGAAAACCTGAAACTGTAGGACTGGGCCTTGTTTCCTCCCACAGTCCAAAGACCTGCAGATAATCTTTAAAAGGCTAATTGGTGTTCCCAAATTGGCTGTAGTGTGTGAATAAGTGTGTGAATGTGTGTGCCCTGCGATGGATTGGCACCCTGTCCAGGGTGTACCCAGTCTCCTGGTAGGCTACAGTCCATATACAGTATAAACTATTTAGATTGATATGATATATATTAATCAAACTAGTCGTATCACAATGGATCTGATCTTAATGAGTGGCTTTCTTGATCAATTAACTTTGTTTAGCTTGTCAGCTTTTACAAGCCTGTTCTGTGCACTAATGCCAGATTTAAGGGAATTTTTTTTTCTTTTAATTTATTTATTTAAACATGCTCAAAGACTCATAAATATTGTAAGACAGGTTGAAATCTGCTGCCATTAGGATACCTGAGAGTTGCGTGGTCCTCACACCAGATTTAGCTGTATGACTATTCTACACATGTACACATCAGAAATGTTAACACACACACATAAAACACACACACATTTCTCTCTCTCTCTCTCTCTCTCTCTCTCACACACACACACACACACACACACACACATATCACACACACTCACATCTCTCTCACACGCAGACACACACACACGCATAAACACACTCACACGTATACACACACACACACACACACACACCAGCTTTTTGGAAGTCTTTACATATAATTCCCTCTATTCTACACACCCATTACAAATGTTAACACTCACACACTCACATCTCTCACTCTCACACGCGCACACCCACAAACACACACGCATGTGACATCAGCCCTATTACGTCACATTGTGTGAAGGTGTAAGTTGTGTGGTGCACCCAGGTAGTGATGGTGCTTGGGCCTACTCATCGTTGCTTGCAACTATATTTAACTATTTAATATTATTATTATTATAATCATCAAAGTGCCCAAACCCCAGCCACTGGTTACAGTGCCGGTCCCAAGCCCAGGTAAAATAGGAGGGTTGCGTCAGGAAGGGCATCCGGCGTAAAATCTGTGCAAGCTTGTATGTGCGGACAACGTGTCTGCTGTGGCGACCCCTTGCCAGGAGCAGCCGAAAGACCAAAATATATATATAATAATTATTATTAAACTAGGCCCCTATACTATCTTTTGTCTCTGAAAATTTTTTTCAACAAAAAGTAATATCCCACAGAATCTAGGCAGCAGTTTGTTGTTGCTAAACACTCAGCGACATCATAAAAAACATAAAAAGTATCACCAAAAATGTATCTGAACACATAACCAAGATGGATCGGGGTAAAGCACACCATGAATACAATCATGTTTGCTGTGATTATGGCGACAACACTTTTTCTGCTGTCGACAATTTCATCCTCTGAGTGCTGATGGATTTTCTTTAATGACTTTAGAATTGTCCTGATTGCTTGCGTTGAACAGGTTGTGATGATGACTATCGGCAGAAGATACCCAAGAATCTCCAAAACCAATAAGAATGCTAAGGTCATCTTTTCAGAATGTTTGCGCGAATAGCATGTCAGCAGCTGGTCTGGAAGCATATTTCTTGAAAAAATTGTGCAGATTGTTATTACTGCAAGCCAAATAAAAGCACATGTCCCGCTTGCTATCTTCTTTCTCCTGGCCTCTGAGGCCCTTGAGGTTTGGTTTTGCATAGGGAACATGACGGCCACGTAACGATGGATGCTGATGGCTGTGATTGTGAAAATGCTAACATACATATTGCAGTAATGCACACAGATCAGAAATGTACAAAACATCCCTGGGAACATGGGGCAGTAGGCCTCGTATATGCGGACGGGGAGGAAAAGGGTCAGTAAGAGGTCTGCTAGCAGGAGGTTAAGCATGTAGATGTGAGTGTCCGTCCACTGGGGGATGCGCGTGAAGCACCACAATGCTGAGGCATTCAGGACGAGGCCTAAAATGAACACAGGTGTGTAGGCCACGCGCTGGAATGTTACATGGGCCACATCAGACGCATTCGGCCCCACACTGCAGTTAAGTGCCATTGCCTAAAACAAAGGAACCAGAGATGAGAGAACGAATGAAAACAGTCTATAACCTGTCAGCTTAGTAAACATCATTGCCACCAAGTGACCAAGATAAATGTATTAAGTATCGTTGGAAACTGGGTCAGTTTTAAAGAGCTAAGAAATATATCTGCACTGTTTGGTGTTTTTTCCCCACATTATTATTTACATCAAAATACATTATAGTGACTTTCTAAGATAATATTCAGCAGCTTTTCACACCAAGGCATGCCCATTTTCTCCTCATTAACTTGTTGTTCGTACCAACTTTTAAGCCCCTCCCCATCCCCTTCTATACCATAAGCAGCAAGTGTAACATTGGAGGGAAGGACAGGTAGAAATAGTCTGCAGGGAGTAAATGTTTTGCAAATAATTGGTGCAAAAATTGGCGTGGAAACATTTGGATAGCCAAACTCAGACCCTGCTGTTGCTGAATAAGCGATAATGTTTAATTATCACAAACTTCTTGATTTTGACTGGGTCATGGGACTGAATAATTAAAAACCTCACAATACGTCTTCTCATTGAGTTACAGTCTTTTAGGATTAAATACATATATTTTTTTAACTCTGTAATGGTAAATGTGAATTTTACTTTAGATATTAAATACATACTTTTTTTTATATTAAGTAAAATGTAAAAGTATTACAAGAAAGTGACTGTATTACAAGAAAATGTACAATAATTACATAAGATTGATTGATAGAGACAGTTCTGCCCAGCTAAAGAGAACAGGTGCATACTCTAAAAAATGTATTTAGCCACTTTTAGTTTTAATTAAGTTGTGCAGTCAAGTGGCCAATTCAGGCATGAAAATTAATAATCATGCTCCCAGAACCACTCTTGCTGAATTTGAACCGTGGAATATGGCTGTGCCATATGGAAAGTAAAAAGTTTTCCTTTTAAAACCCTGACTCTACTGTACTGTACGTTTTAATTTCCCATTGTTACTCTTCATTAGCACCTGATGAATATAAATTTAATAAATGTCTTGGGAGAAAATGTGCATGTGCTCATATGAGGACATTTTAATCTTAAGAGATTAAGGGATAACCTGATCATTCAGTTCATTCAGGGCACTACTCATGTTAGGTGCATGAATTTCCTTTCTTACCCTGACGCACCCATCACTCTGGACCCATGACATTCCTTTCTTTCTTTTCTGTAACTGATTAGTCTCACTAACGAGTGGATTTCTTTTGGCCACACTACTGTACATTTTTGCTAAAAAATACTCAACTGTGCAAAGAAGAAAAAAAAATCTGGCAAGAAAACAGCTGTAGGCCAGAAAAGAAAGCAGCATATTATATAAAGACCACTTCTCAAATGAGAAGAAAAAAAAGCTTCTCGGTTTTGCATTCATGCAAAGAAAGAAGCGGTGTGACAACATCCTCAAAAGGACTGAGGCTGGTTATGCAAGATGTTTAGTAAAACTAAACTTTCTTATAAAACCACACAAATTGTACAGGATACTAAATTTAAAGGAAAGGATCGTCACATCAACAATTCACTTAGTTTCATTAATTACCGTTTACTGCTTCGCCCATGACGATACCCTTTTTATAGTAGTTTTTTAATCTTTAAGACATTCATGCAGTTCTTTGCATGTGCCTAAGACTTTTGAAAAGCAAATAATTTTAACAAATAATGTTGGCAGAGTAATAAATGCTATTAAAATGTCCTTTTGGTTATAGGTACCTGCAGTCCTGAACAGATCCATGACAAAATTGCATTGATCAAAAAACATTACAAAACTATTTCCTACACCTTGCAACCAAAGCGACTATTGCTTAATTTCTCATTTATGTTTCCTGTTACAAACCACTTCCATAGAAACCATTGTGATAAGCCTAAGTGACAATAATACTTGCCAAAAAAAAAAAATGATATATGAGCAAAACTGGTCCAGGGTCTGTAAGACCCCTTCATAGCCATATAAGGGTTATAACCTTATTTTAAATTAAAGTTTAATGCTTCAGCATGTTTACATAGCTCATTAGTTAATGATTAGCACTTATAAGCACTGAATAGAATATATTGCAAAGTATACTTAGCAGACCCATAGCATAAACTAAAAAGTAAAACAACATCATTAACTTCTGTCATGGTAGTAAATGTGTACCAATATGTCATGATGATATACAGCACTACACTGGGCATACCATCCTTTTTTATGATCATTGCCATTGCCTGATTCATTTGCTGCACTGATGTCAGGTGAAGGAATTAGAAATAAACACACATTATGAACACGTTCACCCTGACTGTCACTGTTAACACTCACTAATGACTTGTGTATGGCAGGCACTCCGTACATTCTTGGCACATATTACTAAACAAATTGCTTAGTCTTATTAGACAGCAGTATATTGTGTAGATGATCAGGGAAAATGACCAAAAACTGACATAACTGAATCATGAATCATGGTTGGTTAAAATAAGCCAAATAACCAGATTAGACTGGACTCCAGCATGATCTAGCAGTTTACTTTCACATGCGTTCGTATCTTATTGAGTCCTGTGTGTCTACAGGCTTCGCCCATGACGATACCCTTTTTTGTATAAAACTAGGAAGTGAAAAAAAACTTTACAGTTTTTTTTTTCCAAAGCATTTTTATCTATTTATGTACTGTATTTTAAAAAGTTGACTTACCGTTGTGCACAGATGGCTTTCCTTTTCTTACAGCTTAGAACTTCAGAACAGTTGTGAAACCCCGATCAGGCTCAAAATTGAAACGAAATGCAAATGGATGTGGGTAGACAGGGGTAACAGGCGCAAGTACCCTTCCATTTCTCAAAAGAAAACATTATTGTCTGAATGTTGGAGTGGGTGGGTTATAGTTTTGTGGTTTGACACTTACAGGCGCTGACTCTAGTCACGTATTGTATACTAAACAGCACACACTTCCTCTTTATCACTGAGGGTGCTTGTCTTTCTAAATCTATTGGTCTTTATTGCTAAACAAGTGTGTAAAAGTCTTAAGGAGTATCTAACTCCAATCAAATAGGATGTTGAATATATGTATATAAATGAATACAATATAATTACAATAAAATTACACCATGTTATGATTTAAAAATGTCAGTCTAAATCCTTTCTTATTTATCTCTACCCATGGTGTGTATGCCTGAGATGCTATGAATGTATACTATAAAAATGGTTAGTATACAGTAAAAAGTGTTAGACCACTAGGCTTTTGCCGGGTCTAGTGTATGATATTTGCTTCATGTATTTAGTCAGAATTCTACACTAATGCAGCCATTGTATAAGTTGATCAGAATAAAGTTTTTAAAAAATTACCAAATGAGTTAACACAGAGTCATAAAACTAACCTGATAATATCACTGCTGCTTACTCTTTAAAGCATGTGTTAGTGACGTGTTTGTGTGAGTCACTGCTTTCCACTTCAACTAAACTTTTGAACTTAAGTTCAAAAGTTTAGTTGAAGTGGAAAGCAGTGACTCACACAAACACGTCACTAACACATGCTTTAAAGAGTAAGCAGGTTATGTAAGATGGCTAACAATAATAAAATATAGCTACAACCAAAACAATAAGATGAACTAATTACAGTGTAAACAGGTAGATAATGTATCTATAAGCAAATAAAGCTATAAAGAAATAAGAAAAGTAATAAGAACTGAATGCAACCAAAACAGTGGTCCGATGTCACAGCTATCTAAATCACAGTTTGTCCAGATTTTGGTTGTCTTTGGTTTTGGATGCACCACCTGAAGTATACAAAGATCTGTTTCTAAGAACTTGAAAAAATAAACCTGATTATATTTAAAAAATATATATGTAATCTGTTGCCCACAGACAAACTGTAACTTAAAAGCCATAATTTAATTAGCTACAACTGATGAATTAAAACAGACATATACAGGCATGAAATTTTTGTTGTTTTGAAAAAAAGTTGTATTTTTTTATGTGATCCTTTCTTCATATGCCCTTGATATTTCTTATTTATCTTAATTATTTATTTATTTATCTTATTTTTATCTATTTATCTTTCTTTTTTGTATGGTTCTGTAAAATTAAACAAACAATGTTCAGAAATAGCCCGAAAAGCAATTTCTGGATCTCTTTTGAATAATAATAATAATAATAATAATAATAATAATAATAATGCAAAACACTTTATTGTTAACTTTAACATGTTGCATTGTCTCCAGAAAGCATACTAAAGGCTAATTTCAACACAAGCCTGTATGTGTCATGGGGTGCTCGTGTAGGGCAGGCTTGGAGGACCCAAAAGCAGACAACAAACTGAGCTTAGTTTTAGTGATTTTAATGAACAATGTGAAGGATAGGATAAGAAGGAGAAGTTTAACCTTCCTCTTGTGTTATACCTGAGCCAAATAAACCTGAGCTGCCTGACGCAATTTTGCAGGTGAAGTTCAGGGCTCCACTTTCTTTAAAATGTGCTTTTACAGACACCACCACGGTTGTTTTATATTGTCCAAAAAACCACCGAAGTGTGATAATTATGTCCACTTTTCACAAAGACGCAGCAAGTGACAAAAAACCCATAATTATCTTGGACTATAATAAAAACAAAGGCGGAGTGGACAACCTGGACAAGCTGACTGCCACCTACAATTGCCAGAGAATGACTAGGAGATGGGCAATGGCTGTGTTTTATAACATTCTAGATGTGTCCGCATACAATGTATTTGTGTTGTGGACCTACATTCACCTAAGGTGGAACACAACCAGAAAAAGCAAGCGGAGAATGTTTCTTAAGGAGTTAGGAAGTTTCCTTGTCAAGGCACACATTAAACAAAGGGAACGGGTGTCCCTAGACCAAGCCGCTGGAGCCTTGTTCAGACAGCTGTAGAGCTCACATAGCACTCCTTCCACAACACATCAGCAACATAAGGAGCATCAGTGCCAGCATCCTCTTCGGCCAGCACTGCCTCAACATCAACCTACACAGCCAAAACCCCACTGAGGCCACCTGATTCTTAAAGAAAGAGGTGTCAGGTCTGCCTAGCAATAAAGACAGAAAGACAAACATACTCTGCTTCTACTGCAAAAATATATTTGCAAAGAACACACTAAAAGTGTTACTTTTTGCCACACATGCATCTAAATGCACATGCATGTTCTTGCACACAAAGACGTTTTTTGGAACTGGTGCCTCATTTCCATTGGTTTGATTTGCTTGATTGTTTGTTGTTTGTTTGACCTTGCAAATCCACATTTTGAGATTTACTTGTTTAACTTTCCATTTATATTAGTTATTTTTTAAAATACCTTTTTTACCTTTTTCTTTGAAATAAATATATATGGGTCAAATTTGATCCGTAACACCATACATGTTACTATAGTGATTAATATATTATAATAAAAAAAATATATAACAAATTTATTTAAGATATGTGTTCTACAACCCCTCAGTAATAGTCAGGTAACATAACAACCTTTTATTTATTTAAATTATTCTCTTGAGGTTCATTTAATATTTTTTTTAAAATTGAAAACAAGAGGTATGCTGTTAAAGTAAAAGCTTATGAGGTCACAGCAAAAATATTAAAACACTATTTTAATGGACAAGGAAGCGTAACAAATTGGATGATAATTGTTTTGAGGGTAATATGGCTAATTAAAGACACGGGTCAAAACCAATCCGTTAACATAAGAGATAGTAACAGAAAGCTAACAAGAGGAAGGTTAAGCAGCGAACCAGTACGTGGGGTGCTGTCTGTGGTGGGCAGTGGCGTGGATTGACAGGGGTTAGGAGATAAGTGATGCAGAGTGTGTGCGGTGTGGGGAGGGCAAAGTGAGCGGCTGTGTGAGAAGATCGGGTTTGCGAATTGAAGCGCTGGTGATTTAGTGAACATGTTTCAGGTGTGTTGTGCGATAAAAGAGTATCAGCGAGAATGAAAGGAAAGGTGTATAGGACAGTGGTGAGACCAGCGATGCTCTACGGCTTAGAGACAGTGGCACTGAAGAAAAGACAGGAGGCAGAGTTGGAGGTAGCAGAGCTGAAGATGTTGAGGTTCTCCCTGGGAGTGACAAGGATGGATAGGATCAAAAATGAGGTTATCAGAGGGACAACCCATGTTAGATGTTTTGGAGATTAAGTCAGAGAGGCCAGACTGAGGTGGTTTGGACATGTTCAGAGGAGAGATGGTAAATATATCGGTAGAAGGATACTGAGGTTGGAACTGCTATTCGGGAGGTCTATAGGAGGACCAAAGAGGATATTTATGGATGCAGTGAAAGAAAACATGAAGTTAGTTGGTGTGAAAGAAGAGGATGCAGAGGATAGGGTTAGATGGAGGCAGATGATTCGCTGTGGCGACCCCTGATAGGGAACAGTAGAAAGACAAAGAAGAAGAATTAAAAAGAACCTTTATTTTAAAACATGGAAATCTATAATATTTTACCTTTTATTTTTATTAATGATTATTTCGATAATTATATGTGTAAAAAACTCTCATCCTCAAACACCATCAGCATCAGTTCATTATGGGAGGACTCACAGTAGAACTCCTTAAGAACACCAATCACCTCCATGAACATATGGTCTGGGAGATAGTACTGCTTCCACTCATCTAACATCTCAGGAGTATCTCTGTATGATGTTTCTGCCAAAAATCCCACCTTGAAACTGTAGTTCTCCAACTTTTTTAGTTTAATCTGTGACCCTTTGTGTTTATCAACAACATCTGTGATCATTTGGAGATAAACCTTTGGTCCAGCTATAACAAGCACAGAGTTAATCAGAGGCACACATCACACACAGGCTTATTAACACCAGAGTCATGAACATGTTTATAAACTCTTACCTTTATTCAGATCAGGGAGAAGGAAATCCTCCTGGATTTTATCTTGTGTACTAGACGAGCACAGAGAACAATCCATAATATTATCAGTTCCTTATTATGATATTTATTATAAAATAGAAATGAGAAAACCTGCTCACCTCATGTCTAATGCTCAGATGAAGATCCTGAGAGAACACACTGTCCAAACTTTGACTGAGGACTGAGCAGGCGACAGACTGTGACGTCATCGTGCATGCGTAAAAAATATACAGAGGGCAAGACTTCGGTAGCATTAGGACTCGGCGGACCCGCCGGCGGGTACACTTGCTTTTTTTTTGGTAAACGTGAACTGAACTTAAAATGCCTCGTCACGTTTGATCGTACACATAAGTGTAGTACAAGGGTCCACTTTTATTTATGTATACTCACAATATCCACAAATCATTGTGCTTTTGTAAAATAAAGAAAATAAATAGGGTGCGCTTTCAGCCCTCTCAATCTCTGCGAAAATCTTTTTGAAACACGTCACTAAAATAAACTAAAACTCCACGAATACTGCACACACAGACATGAAAAATATATTGTAGTGTATTACCACCCAAAGAAACTTTGAAATATAAGTGAGCTTGCGGCAGCATGAGCAATACATTCACTTCAAGAACCGACATTTAATTCAACCTTAGCATGAACCAAAGAGCATTTAACATATCTCACACACACATAACATGGCCGAAGCCACTAACCCAAACACCTTTCCACAACAGGGGGAATACACAGCAACCCCTCCCGCAAGGCATGATGGTCGCCAGCCGAAACCCCGCCTACGCCACAATATCTATAGAAAGCTTAAAGCGTCTACTTTTAAATAAAGCAATTTAAATAAATAAATATTTTCAGTTTATGTAATCTATGTGAAACCAAGGAGAGGCACAGAATTTCTGTCGCACTTCTTTATCTGTCAATGACTCGAGGCAAGACACGCCCACACGCCATTCACACGGAAAACAGTCTGGGTAATCTACATACAAGGCCACGCCCCCGGACACCGCCTTAAAAAAACACACACACAGACCAGCAGAGGGCATTCAAGCAAGCTGCTATGATAATAGGTAAGTTATGAAGTCCTATATGAGTCTCATTCTTATAATATTAAACTAATATTAGTTAATATTTTCCTGACTTCATCTAGCTTTTGTCAGCTTATGTGACACATTTGCTTTCAATGCCATTTACATAGTTTAGTGTAGTATGTAGATAACACTGCTAACATGCTGCCTTATTTAGCAAACGTGTTATTTCCCGGTTGCTAAGCTAATGCCTTATGAAGCTTACAGATATTAGTTAATGTTCTAATGTATTTCATATCGTTTTGAATAGCTTTAGATTCTTATTTGTCTTTCGGCTGTTCCCTTTCAGGGGTCGCCACAGCGAATCATTTATTGAATAGCTTTAGATTATGGTTGCTAATATATTTGGCTCCGTTTTGGTTAGCTTATAACACTGTTATGTAAAGCATGTCCAGTGGATGGTGTTTGCTAATGTCTCGGGTGTAAATGTTTGGGATGCACTACGTAGTCTATGGTCCATCAACAGATATTTCTCCAGCCTATTGCCCATCAACCAGGGGCGTAGATTTAGGGTGGACGGAGGGGATGTGTCCCCACCAATGTCCTCCGACCATTGAAATGTCCCCACCAATAATTTAATCCTCTTTTTAAAAAATCGTGCTGTCAACATTAACCTAGACGCGCAAAAAGGGATGAATCACGTTCTGTCCTTGAGTTTTCTCTCCCCCAAAACACATATGAACATTTTAATTGGCTGTGCCTTTCCCTGCTATCATGTGAGAGGCTATGGCTGCGTTCAGATCGCAGCGCCAAATGCAGTGGATTTTTTTTTCCGTGCAAGAAGGTGTGTTGGGTGACATACAGTACATGTAAGGATGGCGGCAGAAAAAAAAACATATAAGGCGCTTTTTTTTTCAAAGAAAAGTGTAAGTCACTTTAAGTTCGCTAGTGAATCCATCAAAGTAACGACAACAGTTAACGTTAATGCTAGTGTTTTTTTGTTTTGTTTTTTTACCACTTTGACGCACATTCATTATAGCAGGGCAGGCTATAGTCTGTGAATACAGACTTAAAACTAACAGCAGTTTAAACATCTAAATGTAAAAGTATAAGTATGATCCTTGTCAGTTCTCCTAATCTAATGACGACTATTTCCCTGAAATCAGTCCTGTGAAATAAATTGGTATGCTACATACTAATATTGCCATGGCTAGAATTTTGTTGACAGTTCACCAATAGACAATCCAATTTGCACAAATAATTTTTAAAATGCGTTCACTGACTTGGCACACATTAATGATTTGATTCGAGATTTGCACACTAATACTCAGAAAAAGTTAAATAAAATGATTGCTGTTTAAATGGCATTTGTTTATCCTGTTTTGTCAGGTGACAGAACCTAAACAACTGTGTTGTATATCAGACAGCGTTGGAGAGAAGGGGTCACAGGTGATGTTGAACAATGACTTGATAATATTACTATACCTAGTTGTCCTGAGACTTAACATTGTTACCAATAATAGGCTGAGGCATTCTCTGAAAATGCTCATAAGAAATCCCTCAATGTTTTTTTTTTTTTTTTTATTAGGGGACTGAAGCAGATCAGCCATGTTGTAGTTCAGGTGAAGAGGCAGTGACAGGAGGTGAATCTGAATGTTGATTATATATAACATATAATATGTGTGTGTATGTGTGTGTATTATACATGTTGATTTATACTAATATTTAGCGTTATGAGGAGTGATACAGATGTGGTCATTAAGACTGCGCGTGTTTTCCCGCGGGATGCCTCAATTTAGCACGCGGCGCGCCGCGACTTGCCGTAAGCAACATTCGGGAATTTAAATAAATGTGTTGTGCTTCACTGAATATCCGCCAGATGGCGCATGGAAGGACTTTATTTAAATGCCGGACCAAGTACTGTACAACGAAGAATTGTGTATAATTACTTATTCTAAAACAATATTTTCCCAATGCTGAAGCAAACATGAATTTTATTTTGCTTTACAACAGATCTTTCATGATAAATGCGTGTATATGTGCTTCATATTATTTTCATAATGATGAAATGAGATGCCCAAATTTGTGCTTTAAAATTCTTAATAAGTTTCTTATATATTTTTTGTAATGTTTTAACAGGGACAAAACAGTGAAAGACATGGCAATGTCTCGGTTTACATGGTGTTGAAATTAATTTAATTTCCTGATAGTAGGCTATCTGATAGTCTTAACTATGCGAATGTCCTGATTCGTGAATATGCCAACATATCTTATTTAAAACGTAAAAAATGTGTCGACATCATCAGAAGACATGAATGAACTATATATATTATATTATTAAGTAAATATTATCTTATGACCACAAACTTTTTCGGGCTTTTTATAATAATCATCATATTCGCTGTTTGTGTCCAGCATTTAATAATTATTTCATACATTATTTAACCACGGCTGAAAATAATAGCTGGAATGTGATGTGATTGTGAATTCATGACTAAAATAAAGCAGTTTGTCTTTTGTAAAGTACTTTCACTTTACAAAAGGCAGCGTTTCTATCAAAAGCTTGATAAACGTGTGTTGTACAGTATATACACCGCGACAGCGCGCGCAGTTACTCACTTCTCACCTTTCATGTAGGTCTGCTCGGACTAATTCGTTTTAAACCCCTCAAAACTGCGTGTATATACAGCTCAAAACCTCCATTAGTTATTAAAGCATCTATTTAGAAAAAATGCCCCAGTGATTTCGGAGCTTCAGGAAATCTCCCGGCGCTCTGCGCATAACACCGGGCCAACTCATGTCGAAAAGAATTTATAAACGGTTTCTAAACGTGGGCTATTGTTTTTTTTTTACTTATAGTATTTGTTAATTTAATTTAATTGAGGTTAGGGCTCAAGAATTTAATTCGGCATCGTGAATCTCCTCTTTAATTTACTACATAGTTTTAATCAGCGCTCAGCCACATGCATGGAGTTTTCCAGAGCGCACCGGCAGAAGTAGACTAATGATTATGAACGCGTCGATAAAACAGCAAGCAGACCGACTCTGACCATTTAAAAAAACGTTTGCGTTCATTTTCTGACGCGCTCAAGTTCACCAAAAACAATACAGAACAGCGCACCTTATTTGCTTCCAAACATTTATAAAATCACGTTTTTTCGTTATTGTGAGTGCGCTTAAATAAAAGTTGAGTCTTATAAAGGCATGTAGTCTTATATAGTTTTATTATATAGTTTTTGCACATTAATCAGAGTCCTCATCTGTTACATTTTTGAGGACAATAGTTTTTTTTCAGCCTGTCACGGCGTGCACCCAAATTAATATCGCTCCTCGCTCACTAGTTAGGCGGCCTCTCCTTCAGATATGCGAAAAAGCGGGGCTGCGGAATTAAGCACGAATAGTGAAGAAGAGCTCTCCTTGCTAATATTCCCGGGCTTCCAATCCGCGCTATAAAATACTCGGGGTTTGTTGGTTTACAGTGGATTTTACTACGCGGTGTGAGTGAGACGCGCGCACACAACGCGGAAGTGCGGCATGTAAACGAGGCAAATGGAACGCGCCCCAGGGACTTCAAAGAAGAGCCAGCGCAGGCGGACGGAGGCAGGAGCTGCTGTCCGCGGATGGCCGTCGTACTCGTATTTTATAGCGCAGGGTGCAAACCCGGGATCATTGGCATGGATGAGCTATGTCCAGCTCTGTACCAGCATGTCATGTGGGCATTATAAGACTAAAAAGTGGCAGCTGGCACGCCTAAAAATAGACGCAAGTTAATTTTTTTATAGTCTAAATTAAAATCCTCCTCTTTAGTGCCTCCTATTCCTATTAATCCTATTGTTCTTTTAGTGTCACTGCGTGTGCTTACAATGCCAGACAACATTCAAATGCAAATTATTCACTCTCCCCAAGTGTGAATCAACTGTTCTCACCTATACATATTAACCTATACGTTCTCACCTAAAGTGTTTAGGTAAAATTCCACCTATACAAGTGTGACAAATATGCAAAGAAAAAAAATAGGAAGGGGCAAATATAATTTTCATGGCACTTCACGTGTAGTCAGATTGTTCCACTGGGCTGAAACTGTAGCAGGTGGAGTTATAGCACTTTTCAAATCACACTTACTATACACTGATATGAATAACTTTGAATGATAAATTCTACGTTAATATGATCTCGGGCTTGCTCCACATTATAAAAGCAAAGCGCGGAGTTTAGTCCGAGATCAGGGAAGTACGTGATGTGGTGGAAAATAGGCAGTGGCGGTTCTACACTGAATTGCTCCGCGGGCGAGACTCCCTCCCGCCCCCGTCAGCGCCACTTCTAACCAACCAAACCCCCTGGTCTGAAGTCTGCTCGGTTTAGTTAATTTGTTTTAAAAAAAAACAATTCTGTGAATTCCCCCAGCAGCGAAACCGGTTTGATGACTTCACACCTGTTGTAAAGGTGAGATGGGGGATTACAGTAACTGTGGGTGCGCTTCACCTCGGAGCGCGCTGTCGCGTTGTATTCAATGAATAGACTAAAACTAAATCATGTTTGCTTCAGCATTGGAAACAACATTGTAATAGATTAACTTTATTAAAGATTATACACTTTTGTATTCTTTGTCCACACACGTGGGCAATTTTTAGATATTGATCCTTTCTCGATGCAGCGAATTTTCTGAGCAAATTAATAATAATTTCCATGAACGAAAAGGAGGAAGAAGAAAAGGTTACGCGAAAATAAGAAAAAGCTTTAGAGGTAAATGCTGTGAAATGCTTCAAATGAACAGATTCTGCCTATAACAGGTCAGGGACAGTGAGGCTGGATCCAGCAGCGCACCACATCCCACATCATAATACATGCTGATGATGACCAACACGTCTCCCCTGATCTACCAGAGCCAATTAAAAAGAATGGCAATCAAACAGAATAAAATTAGTAGCAGCATTAACTTGTGCTAGTTATTATGATGGTGGTCAATATTAATTGAAATAATGTTTCTCAGCATTATTTCGTGTTAATATTGACTACCATAAAGAATAAAATAAAAAATATTGTCTTTATAGATTTATATGTTGTTTGTCTTGATGTTCTTTTTTTTGTTTGTTTCTTTGACCCAATATATGTTCAGTGATACTTCAAATAGCATTGATTTCTGTATTGTGTTATATTTTTATACTAGTAACTGGTGTTAAAAATGTATCTCTACATTAATGAGCCAATGTATTATGGTGTGGGCTGCTGTGGGCCAGGAAGTCCAGGGCCACTTTTTGGTCCCAGTCCGCCCCTGTAATAACGAATGGAGAAAGCGCAGTCGAAGCCCGGGGATTCTGTGTTCCGCGAGGGCCAGTCGTGAATAGCTGACACTCAGTGACAGCCAATGAAATTGAAGCATTTTTGCCGCTTTCCACGTGGTGTGGCGTTGCTTAAATAATATCCGTATAATATCCGTATATCCTATAAAATCGTCCAGACCCTGGTTCGAATCCCGCTCTGGGTGAAAATGTAATAAATGTGAATCCTTTGTTTTACACTTTTTGCTTATGATAATCATTAAATTACAGCAACTGTGAGGTAAGTGCTAATGTGTTTCATTGCTTAAGCAAAAAAAAATTCTCAATTGCAAACATGCATTTAGTACTGAAGCATAAGTTGATAATGTAATGGCTATATCTATGGCATTTTAGCGAATAGCACCAGCATATTGAGTGCATAATACCCGTCTGCATTTTAAGCGCATAAAAACAATACTGTTATAGGCTAACGTCATACATCTTTGTAGTCCTTTTGCACACGCGCGGGTGCGTTACAATAATAATAATAAATTCGGAAAATTACTACTACTACTAATAATAATAATTCTGAATGAAAATGATGAATAAATACATATCAGTTTGAGCTTGACACTTTTATGAGCTCTGTCGCTTGCCGTCAATGGGCGCCTAAGAGACATAAAATTTTTCGGCTTCAGTAGACACACAATACTTTAGACTGAAACACGACTGCCCCCTACAGGTATTGAAGGGCATTTTCACAGCTTGCCGCGCGCAACCGCGGCAAGTCGTGGGATCCCTTTTCCGAAAACGTGCGTTTTTAAAGGCCAGATCTGTAGGCTATGGATGTAAGTGATTCGTTAGTGTTTTTGGCAAAGGTTTTGAACTTACATGTCTCACTTTTTTGTCACGCTATTTCATCAGGTGGCAATCCTGTCAGGTACTAGTGCAGTCAGAGGGAAAGAGTAAGGGTCAAAGGTGAGGCCTATTAAAGGCATTGTTCACCCCCCAAAAAAAATTTACTCACTATTTACTCCTGAAGTTGTTCCAAACTTTTATGATTTTCTTTGTTTTGTTGAATACAAAATAAGATATTGTAAAAAAAATGAAAACTGTTGAACATTGACTTCCGAAGCAGGAAAAATCCTAAATACTATGTAATACAAATACTATGTAAATCATTGGTTACAGGTTTTCAGCATTCTTTAAAATAGCACACTCACAAGTCACCTGAAGAGTATTACAGAGCAGAGTTTTACAAATTGTTGGATTGTCTTGATGTCCAGTTTCAGGAGAGGTTTAACCAACCAGATCTAGGTGTCTTGAATAGGCTGAAAGAGATTCTTCTCACAGGAGAGGTGGATGATATTTTTTATTAGTATCCAGAACTTAACAGGGAGACTCTAAAAGTAGGGTGGTCCGATTCCGATATTAGTATCGGAAATGCTGCCGATACCACAAAAAAAATGGTTATTTAAAAAGAAATAATATTCCTAGATTTATTTGTTCCACTGTTTTTATACAGTTATATTGTAAAAATACTAAAGCAACTTTTTCAGTTTACAGTGTTAGAATTGTGGCTGCATTTGAAGTTCTTTTTCAGATCTTTTTCTGGCTCAAATTAACAATGACACAAATGAGATTGAACAATGCTGCTGTATGCCATGTCCACCAGAACAGTCTGGACAATATTGATGTCAAACAAATATGCCAGCAGTTTATTTCTGTTAACGAGAGGCGAAGGCATGTTTTTGGCTCCTTCATATAGGAGCAATAGGCATTGAACTGTTATGTGGTACCTAACAGTAGTTCATGTTTAGATGTAATCTACTTTTATATATATATATATATATATATATATATATATATTGATGTTTGAGATGTTTCATTTGCACTATGGCTCAATAAAGAATAGTCTTTATTAAACTATCTTTTGTCAGTTATTAAACATTCCTTTAACATTACACTAATCCTTAATTTAACTTAATGAATTGCATTTCAAGTGGATTAATATTAATCGAAGTACTGCTAGTATAAATGTAAAGTGATTTCGCATTTTGCAGCATATTTAAAAAATATGCATTCCGTGGACGGAGTTGGGGTTGATGGGTGGGGCAGGGGCCATGGGACCAATGTCCAGAGCAAATCTACGCCCTTGATTATATATCCAGGCAGCCAGACGTATTAACAATCCACTATCTTTAGGATA
Source organism: Clarias gariepinus (assembly GCF_024256425.1). Taxonomy (NCBI): domain Eukaryota; kingdom Metazoa; phylum Chordata; class Actinopteri; order Siluriformes; family Clariidae; genus Clarias; species Clarias gariepinus. The sequence continues at coordinate 16,209,200 of NC_071124.1, forward strand.
GAGCCCTGTAGGGGATAACAGTTATACTGTATCAAACCACAGTTGCATTTTAAATAACTATTGAAGGCTAAAAGAACTGCCATCATGTTTGGCTTTTTATATCCATAACGGACATGTGCGACATGATGCATCAAAATCTTTTATAATTAGTAATCATCTAAAACATCTGTCTGTAGTACATTACTACATTGTAGACAGCTGTTGCAGCGCGAGGTGTAGTTACATTAAGATGCAAGAATCATTGTATTAGACAGCATGCACAAAATTTATGAAACTTTTTACAAGCAGGTTTGTCATTGAATTCTGTCTGTAATTCAGTATGTTTAATGTTTATTTAAAGCCTTTTTTCCCCCTTATAACTTTGTACTTGGCTTTAGAATTTAGAGAATCTAAAGACTTTAGATTTAAAAAGACTTAAAAAAAAAATCTGAATATGTTTTTGCAAAATAAATATATAAGTTGAACATGCTTTAAATTAACTTACATATGTGGTGTAAATATTTCTTAAAGGTTCTAATATGGCTTCTCGTGAACAAATATACCCTTAAGTGACTTTATAGCAATGTCATGGGTGAGTTAAGAAACATTTCCTACATTTGTTTTTGTTCTTCATATTCATTTATTGTTGTTTTACATTAAAATAATTATAACAAAGTCAACTGTTTCCAAATGTAATTCCAAAAGGGCTAGCCTAATCATTAGATCAGCATTTCAGATTTTTTTTTAAGCAGATTTTAATATGTATTAATTATTCTAACAACTTATCTTTTTCCATTGATCACATCTCCCAGGTGCTTCGCACAATGATGGAGCGGTTTCAGTTGCTTTAGCATAATCTCAGTCGACAGCCTCTGGACTTAAACTACTTACAGTTCATATGCACACAAGAGATGGTGCTGTTTAGTGCATTTTCTGATCAGATTGCTCTTCCTGGGTCTATTGTGGATGGTCTCACAGAGCTGTACAGATTAGCAACAGAGGAAAAATCAAAAAATGTCACAACAGTGTTTATTTGAGTTACTTATGGAGCAGCTGGACGTCCATGTTTTGATGTGTTGCAAGATTATCGACTGCATCTGCTCCATCAAGGCCTTCCTGTGTCATGTATTGCCAGTCTTCTTGGAGTGTCTAGGCAAACCGTATACAGACGGATGTCAGATTTAAATGTCACTGTTAGAGGTCTATATAGCACTTTATCAGACTCCGAACATGACAACCTTGTTGCTGAAATAAAAGAAAACATGCCACATGCTGGCTATCTGCTTGTTATGGGAGGCTTGCAAGCCAGAGGACATCGTGTTCAATGGTAGAGAGTTAGGGCATCAATGCATCGTGTTGACACCATGGGCATTCTTTCCCGTTTGAACAGGCTGGGGTGTGTTGTACGGCGCAAATACTCAGTTCCTGGACCGAAAGCACTTGTCCTTGTTAATACAAACCACAACTGATCCAGTGAGTATGTGTATGTATCTGTCTGTCTGACACAAACTCCTCAATACTGTATAGTATTTTGTTGTCTAAAAGGAAATGCTAAGTTCTTCAAGAGAGTTGTCTGAGAGTTGTCAATTGTATATCTAGGTACAATATAGTCATCTTTGGTGCCATTGATGTGTTTTCCCGAAAGGTAACAATATCTTTTAAAACATAAGTCAACGCAAAGTCAGCTTGACCAAACTTTTTGCCACTTATTTATATCCTATTTATATATTCCACAGATAATGTACCTAGGTGCAGCAAATAACAATCTATCATCTACAGCCTTGGCTTTCTACCAGCAGTCCATTGAAGAATATGGATTTCCATTGAGGTATTAAAAAATAACTAAAACAAATATTTACTCACCTCATTCCCAACCTGTATGACCTGATTTCTTCAGCAAAACCTAATGATAAATGTTTTTGTAACATGTATTACTATATTTATTCTGCATGATCATGATTAAGGTTGATTAATTCTATTTAGAGTAAGAGTCGATCATGGCGTAGAGAATGTCGGCATAGCATGCCTCACGTTCACTGTACGTGGCACAGGAAGGGCCAGCTTTATTGCTGGAAAGAGCGTGCATAACCAAAGGCAAGTTATTTTTTCTCTTCTCCTTAAGTCAATAGCTTGTGGTTGTTTTGTAGAACAAATGTAACACAGGTTTCGTAAAATTAATTTACACATTGTTAAAATGTATACATAATACTTATGAGACTGGTAATGAGAAATATTGTAGTACTTTTTTTACTAATTTATAAATCAACTTTTTAAAAAATAATCATCTACAAAACCTGTTTTGGTAACTATTGTTTGCCATTTTTCTTAGATAAAACAAAGAAATTATGCATTATGGTTCTTTTTTGAAAACACAATTTAAAAAAGGCAATTATTTGATATATCACTCTTTTTTTCCCCAGGATTTAGAGGCTGTGGAGAGATGTGTGCTGTGGAGAGTATATGGGTACTGTAACTTCCATATACTACAGTGTGCTGCACTCACTGGAAGATGATGGGTTTCTTGACCTATCTAGCAACATACATCTTTTTAGTTGTTCCTGCCCAGACTACAAGCTAGCCTGGAGACATTTCCTGATGGTTGGGACAACCACCCAATTAGAACTGAGGGGAACATGACACCCAATCAGCTATGGGAGATGGAAAACATCCGGCATACAGTGACAGAGCCAGACCTTGAAATTGTCCATATTTCACCTAACCCTAGGTGAAAAGATTTGTAAGCATTCTTCTGTTGTAAAAAGATATTGTAGCTTGCTTACCAGTCAATGTTAAACAATTCAGTCAGCTAAGCAACATCAAATAAATTATTATAAAGAAAAGCTATGGTTTTATCCATAAAGGAATTAAATTATTATTTTTTAAAAAGTAAAATAATGATTGATAAAATTTATTTATTTCTGATTTAGGAGCTGTATCTTCAACAGCTTGACTGAGAAGATTGTGGCCTCCCTTGTGACCCCCAACATGAAGTGATTGTTCCTACAGCTGATAGCCTATTGAGCCCAGAAGAACTAGCAGGACTTCAAGCAGCCATTAATCCCATGGGACCAATAACGTCATTGTCAATGACAATATGGTACTGATATCTTTCTAGCAACAATTCACTACATACAGCACGTACTGGGTAAACAGTGAACAACACTTTTTTTCCCCTCCAGCATATTTTGTAAATTTTTAACAATGTGTTTTTTATTATGTTATCCAATGCAAATAGAAGAGTCAGTGACCAAATATGTAAAAACATAAAACAAAAACTGAAATTACATGAACACAACATCCAGCACATACTGGCCAACCAGTGAAGAACAATTAGATTTTTCTTTTTAATCTCTTATTTTATATATATATGTTAATTATGAATTATATATACAGTATCTCACATACACCCACATAAACCCCTTACATTTTTGTAAATATTTTATTATATCTTTTCAAGGGACAACACTAAAGATATGAAACTCTGATAGAATGTAAAGTAATCAGTGTACAGCTTGTATAATGGTGTAAAGTTGATGTCCCCTCAAAATAACTCAACACACAGCCATTAATGTCTGAACTGCTGGCAACAAAAGTGAAAATGAAAATGTTCAAACTGTGCCCAGTGTCAATATTTTGTGTGGCCACCATTATTTTCCAGCACTGCCTTAACTCTCTTGGGCATGAAGTTCACTAGAGCTTCACAGGTTGCCACGGGAATCCTCTTCCACTCCTTCTTATTCACGTCACGAAGCTGGTGGATCTTAGACACCTTGCGCTTTTCCACCTTCCGTTTGAGGATGCCCCACAGATGCTCAATAGGGTTTAGGTCTGGAGACATGCTTGGCCAGTCTAGCACCTTTACCCTCAGTTTTTTCAGCAAGGGAGTGGTTGTCTTGGAAGTGTGTTTGGGGTCATTATCATGTTGGAATACTGCTCTACGGCCCAGTTTCCGAAGGCAGGGGATCATGCTCTTCTTGAGTATGGCGTAGTACATGTTGGTATTCATGGTTCCCTCAATGAACTGTAGTTCTCCAGTGCCAGCAGCACTCATGAAGCCCCAAACCATGACACTCCCACCACCATGCTTGACTGTGGGCAAGACACATCTGTCTTTGTACTTCTCACCGCCACACACGCTTGACACCATCTGAACCAAAAAAGTTTATCTTGGTCTCATCAGACCACAGAATGTGGTTCCAGTATTCCATGTCCTTAGTCTGCTTGTCTTCAGCAAACTGTTTGCGGGCTTTCTTGTGCACCATCTTTAAAAGAGGCTTTCTTCTGGGATGACAGCTATGAAGACCAATTTGATACAGTGTGCGGCATATGGTTTGAGCACTGACAGGCTGGCTCCCCATCCCTTTAACCTCTGCAGCAATGCTGGCAGCACTCACACGTCTATTTTCAAAAGCCAACCTCAGGACATGACGCTGAGCACGTGCACTTAACTTCTATCAGAGTATCATATCTTTAGCGTTGTCTCTTGAAAATATATATTAAAATATTTACAAAAATGTAAGGGGTGTACTCACTTTTGTGAGATACTGTATATATAATTCATTATATATATTATTCATAATATACATTTCACAAATGCAAAACACGATTCACATATGTACAACTGTGTAAAAAAATCTTGAATGTATCATGGACTGTGCATGTGAAAATCGACATACGTGTGTGAATATCCCTGGATTTGTGTGTGTATTTTTGAGACTTTGCTGGCTCAAAAATACATTAACATTAAAAATTTTAATACACAGTTCTACATATGTGAATTGTGTTTTGCATCTGTGAAATGTATATTATGATTATATATACTGTGTATGTATAAATGTGTATATATATATTTAAAAAAAAAAATTGTGCACGTGAGTTTTTTTTTGTAAATATTAATATTTTTTTGTGCACATAAATTGGGATATGCATTTGTGCATCATGTCTTTTGTTTAATTTATGAAACTGATTTGCTTCCATATACATGGTCTATGGCCCATCAACAGATATTTCTCCAGCCTATTTCCCATTAACATTTTTTAAATTTATTTGTTTTTAGAAATGTGTCTGCATCACCCTTGCCTTCACCAGCACCTTACATCGGGACACGCAAGCACCGTTCAGTTTTCAGTTTCATTCAAAATGACTTAAAGTGCTTTTAAGTTTCCGACTTGAATAGATCCCTACACTGCATTACTACTGTATGCAACTAACTAAGTACTATCAGTCAAACATTGTGGGGAAGGTTTTTTTTTTATCTTTTGAGAGGCTGGGGGATTGGGGAAAAGAGATCAGCCCAAATATTAAAGAAATAGATAGTTTTTTTTTTTTTTTTGGTTGTCATGCCCGACTCTTTGTGACCTCATGGACCATAGCATGCCAGGCATTCCTAGATGCTGTCCATATGACATGATGTTCAAACTGTCCAAATAGTTTTTTTCCTTTAAAACTAGGAATTAATTTCTTCTTACTGCTTTTTAAAGAGACACAGACAGGAGAGTGAATATTGTATCAGTCATCCTTTATTTAATGAAATCAGTTTTTCTTTTTATAATTGTAGAATCTTATAAACATGCATTATTTGATGTGTTTCACTCGCAAATATCAGAGGTTCTGTCTATGCTAAAAAAATGAAACGTTGGGTTTAATTATTTTTTTCTTGTCAACAGGTTTCACGAAAATGAATTATGAAAGCTAAAAGCATTTATTTTATGTTTATTAAATAGGATGGAGTTGTTTTAGGGAGAAATAATCTTTTTAATTCAAGCCAAATATTATTAAGGGGGACTCCTCAAGAACACCAATCATCTCCATGAACATATGGTGTGGGAGATAGTACTGTTCCCACTCCACTAACATCTCAGGAGTATCTCTGTATGAAGATTGTGCCAAAAATCCCACCTTGAAACTGTAGTTCTCCAACTTCTTAAGTTTAATCTGTGACCCTTTGTGTTTATCAACAACATCTCTGATCATCTGGAGATAAACCTTTTGTCCAGCTCTAACGAGCACAGATTTTATCAGAGGCACACATCACACACAGGCTTATTAACACCAGAGTCAGGAACACAGTTATAAACTCTTACCTTTATTCAGATCAGGGAGAAGGAAGTCCAACTGAATTTTATCTTGTGTACTAGACGAGCACAGAGAAGAATCCATGATATTATTAGTTCTTCATTATAATAATTATTATTAAAGAGTCAAATAGAAATGAGAAAACCTGCTCACCTCATGTCTGATGCTCAGATGAAGATCCTGAGAAAACACTGTCCAAACTTCGACTGAGGACTGAGCAGGCGACAGACTGTGACGTTACCGCGCATGCGTAAAAGCCATACAGAGGGCGGGGCTTTGGTAGCGTTAGAACTCGGCGGAACCGCCGGCGGGTTCACTTGCTTTTTTCTGGTAAACGTGAACTGAACTTAAATGCTTCGTCACGTTTGATCGTACACAAAAGTGAAGTACATCATTCGAATCTGTCAAGGGTCTACTTTTATTTATGTATACTCACAATATCCACAAATCATTGTGCCTTTGTAAAATAAAGAAAATAAACAGGATGTGCTTTCAGCCGTCTCAGTCTCCGTAAAAATCTTTTTGAAACGCGTCAATAAAATGAACTGAAACTCCGTGAATACTGCACAGACAGACATGAACAATATGTCTATAGAAAGCTTAAACCGTCAACTTTTAAATAAAGATTTTTTTTTAAATTATTAATATTATAAATATTTTCAGTTTATGTAATCCTTGTGAAACCAAGGAGAGGCACAGAATTTGTGTCGCACTTCTTTATCTGTCAATGACTCGAGGCAAGACACGCCCACACGCCATTCACACGGAAAACAGTCCGGGTAATCTACATACAAGGCCACGCCCCCGGACACCGCCTTAAAAAAAACACACACACACACACACACACAGACCAGCAGAGGGCATTCAAGCAAGCTGATATAATAATAGGTAAGTTATGAAGTCCTACATAACTCTTATTCTGATAATATTAAACTGATATTAGTTAATATTTTCCTGACTTCATCTAGCTTTTGTCAGCTTATGTGACACATTTGCTTTCAATGCCATTTACATAGTTTAGTGTAGCATGTAGATAACACTGCTAACATGCTGCATTATTTAGCAAACGTGTTATTTCCCAGTGGCTAAGCTAATGCTTTATGGAGCTTACAGATGTTAGTTAATCTTCTAATGTATTTCACATCGTTTTGAATAGCTTTAGAGTATGGTTGCTTATATATATTTGGCTCAGTTTTGGTTAGCTTATAACATTACTATCTGTAATGTTATTAAGCACAAACAAGCTAGCTCCAGTTGGCTAAAATACTGCCTTATGTAGCTAAGAGATGTTTATTGATTTATGTGGTAAATGCTCATCATGCCTTTTGTTTAGTATTTACAAATACCTGCTTAGGTGTAAATATTTAGAATGTGTTAAATATGTAGGTAAAGCATGTACAGTGGATGGTGTTTGCTAATGTCTCGGATGTAAATGTTTGGGAAATGTATACACACTATTACAATTGTTATCTATAGCCTTTTTTAAAACTCAAATTGAATTATTGCAGCAGTGTGTAGTATTATCCTTCCTTTAAAAATGTCAGTTGTATCACCATCATTGGTGCTGTCATGTGACTTACAGAAGAGGGATGTATATTTTTCATGTTAAGGTGTGGATACATTTTTTGGGGCTCTCTGTATATATTGTGTGTCCAGACTGATGATGACTCGGTTCCACAGACGCTGCGATTCCTGCCCGTACAGGAACCTGGACCACTACTGCCGTCTGCTGACTCACATTCTCCCATGAGTCTATTCAAGCTGTTTTTTTCAACGAGTGCTGTTTCGACTCTGTGCCACAACACCAATGCTCAGGCTACCAAAGGAACTGCGAAAGGACGCAAATATAAATGGACAGACGTCAGCATCACTGAGATTGTTGACTACATTGGGATCGTATTTCACCCAGATGCAGACGCGGTGAATGACAGGAAGTGGGACACATTGAACGCGATCGTCTGTTAGGGGTTAGACCTTTTATGGACACTATCAGTCATGCTTGCAAATCTATCTATCTATCTATCTATAGATAGGTCTTTGTTTTTTGGTTTAGTCGTTAAAGTCGTGCCCGACTCTTTGTGACCTCGTGGACCATAGCATGCCAGGCCTTCCTACAGTATTCCTGTAGATGCTGTCCATATGACATAATGTTCAAACTGTCCAAATTGTTTTTTTCCCTTAAAAACTAGAAATTAATTTCTTATTACTGCTTTTTAAAGAGACACAGACAGGAGAGTAAATATTGTATCAGTCATGCTTTATTTAATGCAATCAAAATGCTGAATACATGCTGTTTTTTTTAGAATCTTATAAACATGCATTATTTGATGTTTAACTCGCAAATATCAGAGGTGTCAAAGAAAAGGTTCTGCGTAATTCAGTATAAGAAACATACAGCATCATACAGAGTTAAGATCACAGAGCTTTAAAAGCAGAAGCTGCAGAATCCAGGTTAATTCAGTTAGACAATCACAGGTTTCAGGGATAGAATGTATTAATATTATACTCCTTCCGATTTGTCCTGTTCCTATTTCCCATAATCTCGTTCATGTTTCTATTAAAGCAAGCTTTCAATTTTTTCTTAATCATTCGGGGTTCATAAACACCTCCAGTGATGATGGTCTGATCAGCCAGACCCCTGTTTTTAAGGAGAAGGTTACTTATCGCCTTGGTCTCAGCACAATTACCTGTTGTCTTCAGGATCAGGATTAGAGAGAGAATAAAACTGAGATTGTGTCTGGAAAGGGATTGTATGTACTTCTCCAGTGTCTGCAGAAAACACAGACATCACAGCAGAGGAAACCAAGGGATGCCAAACGTGCAGACAGGACACGCCAGTCATGATCACTCTCTCTCGATCACTTTCACAGAACAGAGACGCTCCATGGTATCTGGACTTACCACACTGACAGATGCATATAACAACTGAAATTAATGGGTATTGACCACCTGATTTTTAACATATTTTACACAGCTTTCCTTTCACCGTGTTTTCATTGTTTTGGTCGTAGCATATTGTGACCCAAAGTTTCTGCAAAGCCTAAATATATTGCATCCAAAACAAATTTTTTGACCCTTCTCTGTCAAAACAGACTAAACTGCAGCGGGTAAAACCAGGCACTGCTCATCACCTGTCCAATACTCAAGTTCAAGTAGGCTTTATTGTCATTACAACCATATACAGTTAGGACACAGTGAAACGAAACAACGTTTCTCCAGGACCAAGGTGCTACATGCAACATAAATTTACAACATAAACATGAAATTAACATAGACAATACAGTCCCAACAGTGAAGCATGGTAGTGGCAGCATTATACTGTGGGGGTGTTTTTCAGCTGCAGGGACAGGACGACTGGTTGCAATCAAGGGAAAGATGAACGCGGTCAAGTACAGGGATACCCTGGACGAAAACCTTCTCCAGAGTGCTCAGGACCTCAGACTGGGTTTACCTTCCAACAAGGAAATGACCCTAAGCACACAGCTAAAATAACGGAGTGGCTTGACAACACCTCTGTGACTGTTCTTGAATGGTAAAAATCGATTACTAAAAGTGTTGGCGGAGACATTTGATTATTAAAAAAACTTTAGTTGAGCGCGGAGTGGAGTGACCACAAATTGTATGGTATAGACACAGGGTGCGCGTCATTGGACACCGTTACACACACACACACACACACTCTCTTTCTCTCTGCTCTACACAGAAACACTGCTCTGTCGCGATTCTTTTCAAAGGTAAAGTGCAGGTTAATTTGTTTTACTTTTACTTTACAGCAGTGATTCCGTTAGTGTGTTTTTAAAAATTAAATTTAGTTTACGAGTGTTTTGTTTTGGAGTGTTCTGCTCAAAGAGCAACATGTTTTTGCACTTTCTAAAGATTTTAGTTCTGTTTTTGAATAAAGGGTTGGAAATAAATGCTTTTTTTGTTTTTGTCTTTTTTTCCGATTAATCGAAAAAAATAATCTACAGATTAATCGATTATTAAAATAATGTTAGTTGCTGCCATAGTTAATTTTTTCCTCTATTGAAAGAAATCACCACAAAACACTTATTACACAGTTGCATGTCTACTAACAGAGAATAAAATTAGAGGGTGAGAGCACCTCTGACGGCAGCAGGTGATCTACTGCTACCTTAACTTGCTAAATTAAACAACTTTCGTTAAAATGCCTAAAACTAAATGGTCGAAAGTGTGGCTATATTTCACAAGAAAGGATTCCGACACCGCGAAGTGCAGCAAATGTTTTACAGCAGTTGTGTGTAAAAGGGGAAACACGTCAAATCTAATGAAACATTTCACATTTCAAACATTTTAGCACACGGAATAAACTTAAAAGCAGAGGGATGCACCCTGTTTGACAAATTGCGGACAACAGCTGGTACTATCATTGTGGATGACCCCAGCCCCAGTCATACCAACCATATCAAAAAGGAGTCCACCGATTATAATGACGGCAGCAGCCTTTCCGCAGATTAAGTCGTAGGCTAATGTTTTGTTAATTGCAAAATGCAAATCATACATTCATTTGTAAAATACTAATGTAACATGGATTCTGTTTAAAATTATGGCTTTCCAGCTGGTACTAGTAGTATTACAACAGTGACCCCATTTACTATTGCAAAGAATGCTAATTTGACTAAGGGGAATTTTTTTCAAATTTTTTGTTCATCCACCATTTTTGAGTCATCCACCATTATTTTGTGGCTTTTGTAAAGTTCAGGCACCATTTTATCACTGGTACCGTTTTAAAAGTATCGATTTGGCACAGGTGTCGGAAAAAACCTAAACGACACCCAATCCTTGTGGAACCTTGGATTACAAGCATAATTCGTTCCAGAAGTGGGCTCGTATTCCAAAACCCACCAAGCACGGGGAGAACATGCAAACTTCATGCACACAGAGACGGGAATCAAGCCTGGCCGGAAATCGAACCCAGACCCTGGAGGTGCAAGGCGACAGTGCTAGCCACCGTGCCGCCTAATTAACACAAAATATTAAGTAAAAAAAAAAATTACCTGCACTTTACCTTAAAAAAAAAGTAAAAATAAATCCCGGCAGATAGGTGTTTTTGTTTGTGCGCTGTGTGTGTGTGTGTGAAGCTAAAGAACTAAAGAAGCTAAAGAAGCTGAAGCTAAAGAGCCCCTCCCCCACTTCTTGTCTTACACAGTTACACTTCCTTCACTCTTTTCACACATACATGCGCACACAACGGAAAAACACTGTTTTATAAAAAAAATTAACCAGAAATCTCTCTAATGACACTCGACTGAGTGACACACTAACAAAATCACTGCTATAAAGTAAAAAAACAAATTAACCTGCACTTTACGTGACAGAGCAGTGTTTCTGTATAGAGCAGAGAAAAGTGTGTGTGTATGTCTGTAAAGGCAAAAGTAGGAGGGGTCTGTGTGGGGGGGGGGCACGGTGTCCAATGATGCGTGCGCACACAGACACAAAGAGGAGGCTGATACAGAGAGAGAAAATGGATTTTTAACCTCTTTAATGATACTTGCTTTTGCTTTACACACGCGCTGTACACACACGCATACAGACACAAAATAAAATATGTTTTATGCGCACACACATGATCACAGTGTTAAAGTAAACAGTACATGCGTGCACGGATGTTGATTATACCAGTAAGAGACGCGCACTAAGACCCAGCAGGGGAGACGGTTACCCACAATTCCTCAGCACAAGAGAGAGATAAAGAGATAAATATGTGATGCTCGGCGTCAAAACAGGAAGCGCATGCTTGATAAATGATACTCGGTACTCGAAAACCAAGACTTTGTTTTCCAAGTCAAAATGTATTAAAAAAAATTGCGCATCTTGCGGAACACTCTTAAACCGCGTTACTCGCTATCCAAGGTTTCACTGTAGTGTTTTTAACTGAATTTTATTTTCAGTTCAATTTAATTTTATTTGTATAGCGCTTTTAACATTTTTGTCATTGTCGCAAAGCAGCTTTACACAATCAAAAGAATTATTTAAGTTTGTATGGAATATGAATGTGTATAAATCAAAATGGTCAAATAGTTCCTGATGAGAAAGCTGAGGGTGACAGTGGCAGGGAAAAACTCCCTGAGATGGCAATAGAAAGAAACCTTGAGAGGAACCAGACGCAACAGGAAACCCATCCTTATCTGGGTGATAACGGATAGCAAGGCTTGATCTGTATTCATACTGTGTAATATGGAGTCCAGGTAGTTATTGGAGGCTCAGGTAGACTTGTAGGAACTTTCAGTCCTGAACTATCGAGCAACTGCAGCCATGTCAAGTGAAACAGCTGTCAACATCAGTTGAGGCCAGAACCGTCTTCATGGTGAAATGAAACCGTCCCCAGCACTGGACACATCCCAAAGATACACACGGGGCATCCATGTGATGAGATCTCCAACCAGAAGCAGGGCACCAGGATGGGCCTGGTCTGGATCACTGGCAGCTTAAAAAACGGCATGTGTAGCTCAAGAAAGAGAGAGGGAGAGAGAACAGGAGATGGGAGAGCAGAAGAGGAGAGATAACAGTTAGGTATGGTCACAGTCACATAATGTATAATGTGAATGTATATTTTGTGTAGAGTGCAAGCAGGGACTCCGGCAGGGCTAACTTTACCAGCATAACTAAAAGGTAGAGCCAGAAGGAAACAAACATGAGGGCTCCCTGAGATGTAAAGCAACCAATTACCTTACCGTCAACAACCTGAGTAATCAATGAGAGTGGGGAAGACAGCATCTCAACATACCAGTTTACCATAATACTCTACGTCTATAAGTCCCCCAGATCTGCCCCTAGACTTAAACACTAAAAACTGTGCCTGAGTCCCGAACATTATTCGGAAGACTATTCCATAACTTTGGGGCTTTGTAAGAGAAAGCTCTGCCCCCTGCTGTAGTTTTCATAATACGCGGTACTGACAAGCAGCCTGCATTCTTTGATCGAAGTAGGCGTGCCGCATTGTAAGACACTAGTAGTTTACTCAGATACTGTGGCGCAAGACCATTTAATGCTTTATATGTCAAAAGTAGTATTCTAAAATCAATGTGGAATTTAACAGGGAGCCAATAAAGTGAAGATAAGATAGGGGTGATGTGCTCGTATCTTCTGGTTCTAGTGAGGACTCTCGCTGCTGCATTCTGGACTCAGAAGACAAGCCAAGCTTGTTTATGCACCTAGCTGAACAACCAGACAGTAAGGCGTTATAACAGTCCAACCTAGAGGTGATAAAAGCATGAACTAGTTTTTTTATGTCGTTTAGTGACAGTCTATTCCTTAATTTGGCAATATTTCTGAGGTAAAAGAATGCTATCCTGGTAATATTATCTACATTCAATTCAATTTTATTTGTATATAGCAATTTTAGCAATTGTCATTGCCGCAAAGCAGCTTTACACAATCACACAATCCACATGAGCTTTAAATGAAAGACTAGAATCTATAATCACACCGAGGTGTCTTACTGTTGCACTAGACAGAACAAAAAGGCCATCTTAAGTTACAATGTGATCTAAAATCTTGCTTTTAGCTGCATGCGGTCCTATGAACAGAACTTCTTATCAGGTTTAAGCGGAAGGAAGTTAATTAGGATCCAGTCTCTTATATCCTTTACGCATTGCTCAACTTTAGCAAGCTGGTTTTTCTCATCTGGTTTTGTGAGACATATAACTGTGTTTCGTCAGCATAACAATGAAAATTAATACCATACTTACTGATTATGTTGCCCGAAGGAAGCATGTAAAGGGAAAAAAGCAGGGAGCCTAAAACTGAACCCTGTGAAACACCAAACTTCACTAAAGAACCTACATACTGATAACATACTGATAACAATCAAATAGGATCTGAGCCAAGAGAGGGCTGTTCCCTTTTATTTCTACTACATTTTCTAATCTGTGAACAAGAATATTATAATCAATGGTGTCAAAAGCTGAACTGAGGTCGAGTAATACAAGCATAGTTACACAACCCTGATCAGAGGCCAATAGGTCATTTACTACTTTAACGAGTGCTGTGATGAGGCCTAAATCCTAACTGATACAGTTCATGTATGCTATTTCTATGTAGATATGAGCAAAGCCGCCCCGCTTCTATATTTTCCACAATCTTAGAGATAAAGGGGAGGTTTGATATCGGCCTGTAATTGGACAGCTGACAGGGGTCAAGGTCAGGTTTCTTAGTTATCGGTTTAATAACTGCTAATTTAACAGATTTGGAAACATACCAAATGCTGAGTAAATAATTAAGTATTCTCAAAAGGGGTTCTGTTATTTCTGGCATTATCTGTTTGAGAAAATGTGTCAGTATAGGATCTAATATACAGGTTGATGAATTTGCAGAGGAAATGAGCGAAATTAGTTCATTCTCTTCAAGAGGAGTAAAGTATTCTAGGTTCCGATTTGACCTGGTTAGTTTAACATCTGCATCAATTAAAATGTCTGGTTTTAAAGCCTCAATTTTATGCCTAATATTCACAATTTTATTATTTAAAAGTTCATGAAGTCCTCACTACTGCACAATGTTGTTATTAAGATCTAGGATTATTTTTGTTATTTTCTATAAGAGTGGAGAGATATGTTGATCTAGCTACACTAAGAGCTTTTATATAATTCAGGATGCTCTCCTTCCATGCTATTTAATACTAACAATTCAGTTTGGTGCCATTTATGTTCTAATTTCCGAGCAGTCTGTTTTAAAGTGTGTGTGTGTGTGTGTGTGTGTGATCATTATACCAGGAAGCAAGTTTCTCGGAGTCGCCCGATCGAGTTCTTTGAAGTCAGATGGCGATCCAATCAAAGTTGATAACTCTGGGAGATTACTGATAAAGCTCTGTGTGGTATTTGATGTGAATGTATGGTAAAAAATACAGTAGTGCGGCATTGTGCATACATTATTACTATGACACACTTTTGAGACAAGATAGTGATCTGAGATGACTTTAGACAGTGAAATTGTGAAAAAATTAAAATAAATTTCTTATACTTAATCCAAAGAATATGATTAAATCCAATGTGTGACTTGCTTAATGAGTGGGTCCTACTACACATTGATTTACCCCTACTAAGTCCAGTATGGACATAAATGTTGCCATTTATAAATCTCAGAGGGTCAACTTAAATCAGTAATCAGTAACTTCTGTCTGTAAGCAGCATAAACAATTCATATTATTACTGTATTTGTCATGTTTTAGATGTGGTTGTTACAAAAGTACTACAAAAACCTTGGTACTATATTCAGTGTACTAGAGGTAGTGTGTGATCTTATACACAGTCAATGATTGTTAGCTTATCTTGTAATTCAGTTAGCCGTTCTAAGCTAGTATTGAAGATAAAACAGCTTGGCATCAGCACAGGACTGGACCATGGACTTTTTGAGTCTGTTTGAATAACAACCTCAACCCCTGTAGTCTCACCCTCAGCACTGGAGTTCTTTGGGGGTGTGCATTGCCCCCCTCTCCTATATTATCTTTTTACCCATGACTGCAATATCTACAGTACTTACCCATGGTGGTAGGCCTGATCAGAGGTAGCAATGAGTTGATACCTTGCAGGAGATCCAGTACCCCGTTTTTATGGTGGAAAGATAATAACCTGGAACTCAACACCAAGAAAAAGAAAAAGGTCTGTGTGGATTTTATATGAGCTGGCAATCCCAACCATTATTCAATCCAATTCAATTCAATGGTAGAGAAAGGAAGAACAGTTGAAAAAGAATTAGCGTAGATGCAGTTCAGGATATTAGCAGCACTAGATAGGAGTGTGCATTTGGATATACTGGAGTACGAGGTTCTGGAATGAATTATGCGTATGCCCAATTAAAGAGATGTGTCTTGAGTCTACTTTTAAACTGGTAGACTGTGTCTGAGCCTCGAACACTGTCTGGAAGGCTATTCCAAAGCGTAGAAGCTAAACATGAGAACGCTCTACCCCCTTTTATAGATTTTAATATTTTGGGAACTACCAGAAGTCCGGAGTTTGGCGATCTTAATGAGCGTGGTGGATTGTAATGGGTCAGAAGACTGGCTAGATATGTGGGAGATAAACCATTAAGAGCCGAAATGGTGTAAGTAATGCTAGTTTGTAATTAATTCTAAACTGAACATGTAGCCAGTACAGGTATTGGGGTTTTATGATCATATTTTCTTGATCTAGTGAGAACCCTGGCGGCTGCATTTTGGACTAACTGTAGCTTGTTTATTGAGGATGCAGGACAACCACCTAGTAATGCATTACAATAGTCCAGTCTGGAGGTCATGAACCAGCTTTTCCGCATCAGACATGGATAGAATGTTCCTGAGCTTGGCAATATTTCTAAGGTGGAAAAAGGTTGTTTTTGTAATATTGGAAATATGATACAAAACAGCCTTTTTTGGTTTTCAAAGGATAAGTTACTGTCTAATATTATGCCCAGATTTATCACTGTAGAGCTGGTAGTAAAAGTACATCCCTCTAAACGCAGGCTGAATTGTGAGAGCTGTTGTGTACTGGTATTTGGGCCAATGAGTAATATCTCTGTCTTATCTGACTTTAGTAAAAGAAAATTATCAGCCATCCAATCTTTTATATCTTGGACACACTCAGTTAATCTAGACAACTTGGGTATTTCGTCTGGTTTTGTTAAGATGTCTAACTGGGTATCATTAGCATAACAATGAAACTAATCCCATGTCTTCTAATGATGTTACTGTCACGAACGGGGTGTTGTGGCAGGTGTTGAACGCCGTGGGCAGAAGGAGCAGGCATAGAGGCAGAGGGGTTGTGTAATCAAAAAGAGTCTTTTAATGGTGGTTAAATACAAAATATAAATAAAGACACAAACAAAGGAACAAACAAACTCAAACAATACTTAACTCTGTGCTAACAGGGGCTCTCTGGCGAGACACAGACTGGAGGACAAACACACGTCCTGTGGCGAGACACAGGCAGGAGGAAGACAAACACATAACAGGACACAAACTATGCGTGGAGCTGAGACTAAAGGGAGGCACGTAGAGACTAGAGGGAGGCACGTAGAGACTAGAGGGATGGCACGTAGAGACTAGAGGGAAAACTAAGTCAGCCAACAAAAACTACAAAATAAAAACAGTGACCTCTAGTGGCGGACCCTTACAGTTACCCAAGGGAAGCATGTACTTTATATGGAGAACAGCAGAGGTCCTAAAACTGACCCTTGTCGGACCCCATATTTTACTGCCATTACACCAGACAGTTCTTCATTCAGATCTACAAAATTATATTGAACAAACAGGTAGGATCTAAACCATTTTAATGCCTGCTCCTAAATACCTGTGTGATTTTGTAAGTGATCTATGAGAATATTATAATCTATAGTGTTGAATGCAGCACTAAGACTAGTATTTAGGTGCAGCCTTGGTCCAAAGATAAAAACAAATCATTCGTGATTTTAACTAGTGCAGTTTTTGTACTATGATGGGGCCTGAAACCTGCCTGAAATTCTTTGAGGATATTGTTTTCCTGTAAGAAGGTGCATATTTGAGCTGACACCTTTTCTAATATTTTTGTTATGAACGGAAGGTTTGAAATCGGTCTGTAATTTGTTATTTCATTCAAGTCCAAATTAAAATTTTTAAGAAGAGACTTACTAACTATCCAACTTGAAAGATTTTTGGATGTGACCTAGATATAATGAGGAATTAATAAATGTTAGAAGCGGCTCTCCAGCTGTGTGTATCAGTCCTTATAGAAATCTAGTTGGGATTGGATCTAAGAAGCATGTTGTTGATTTTGCCATGGTGATAAGTTTGTATAGCTCTTCCTGTCCTATACCTGTAAAGCATCGAAAATCTAAATGTGGATCCCATTTTCCAGTTCATATCAACGGTACTTCTGTTGTACCTAGTTCCTTGGAGTCTATATCTCTGAAGACCTCACCTGGTCTCTAAACTTTTCTCTACAGATTAGACACAGCACCACAGCACCTGTATGTCTGAGGAGACTTAAAAACTCCCACCTGTGTTCCAAGATACTGGAGATCTTTTACCACTGTACCATTGAGACCATCTTGACAAACATCTCAGTGTGGTATGGCAAATGCACTTCTTTGCACCTTAAAGCTTTTTAGAGCTCGAAGCACATTTACAAGAAACACTGTCTGAATAGGGCGAGAGGGATTATTAAAGATCCCTCTTACCACAATCATGGGCTATTCACCGTTCTTCCATCAGGCAGGCGTTACAGCTGCCTCAGTGCCACACAAACAGACATAAATGCATTTTTTCTCCTGTGGCTGTTACTGCACTGAACAGCTCATTGTAGAATATTAACCATTACACTACTGCATTTGTCATTTTCTGTCTAATTGTCACTGCTTCATCCACTATGCACCTTCATCTATCGTCACTCCACACCTCTAGCACTGGGGATTTGAATTCTTCCTCCATAAAAAAACATTAATAAATCCATTAAGCATTTTGTGAATTGTATAGTGGTGTCTGACATGATGAAAGAAATGAAATAAGCCATTTTTGTTCTTTTCTTTCTGTTATAGTATTCATTTAAATGTCTTTCCAAGAACCTCCTTTCCTTATTTGAAAGGTTTTCAACAAGTGTTCTCTGCTCTTACATTGTCTAGGAATTCCAAGAACACAGCATGTGTATAACACTAAGGTCTGCATTGAGAAGGTGCAGGGCACCCTCTGTTGGTGGTAGACTTTAGGTCACTGTCATGTTACAACACAGTATAATAATCATCATCATCATCATCATCATCATATAAAGAAATTAATTAATTAATTTAAAAAGCACACTCATTGAAAAAAAAAACAGAATGGCCACCGGGTCGCTACAGACAATGTTCTATTCAAATGTTTATTCAGGAGAGAAAACTTGTGGGGTTACAGCAGAGATACTACAACGGTAATACAGTAAAAGAATTCTATGTGCACCTGAAGACATTTTTTTTTGTTCAATAATGCTATTAATCACAATACTTAAACATACATATATCATATGCAAAAGATCTTTCTTTCCTTTTCTTTTTCTTTTTTCTTTTACTTATTTCTTTTTTCTTTCTTTTTTCTTTCTCTCTCTCTCTCACTCTCTGTCCCACATTTTATGTGTCCGCATGGCATTTTCCCCAACGCAAAGAACTCCTACTCATTCTCCCTCAAAATTGCACTCTATTCCATCTTACATATGTCTAGAGGGAAAAAATCAGGTGGAGCATACATCATGGACAAAGGAAATAAAATAAAAAACTGACAGAAATATTGGTTGACTGACTGTGCCATATACGAACCACATGTCTCTTTTGTGGGTCACTGTGACACACAGAATAAAGAAAAAATAACAAAAAACAGTGATGCTGAATGGACTACAGTCATTCTTAGAACATGACGGAGATGGGCTTTGGGTAAAAAGCAATTTTATAAGTGTGTCAGTATGTCAGGATCTAAGGCTATAATTGAGGAAAAGGACCTACTGTACTTGTGCCATTAATGAGTCACTAATTAACATCAGGAATGTTAGAATAATGAATGACCCTAACCATTCGAATAAACCTTCTTTACTATTATTTTAAACCTGGATTGTTTTTGTAATACAACCTGGGCATCCAATGACCATAACCAGCTGTAAGATACTGTATGTTACCACTTTACACTGGGATGGCGCCAGAGCCTATTAATGCATTGGACTTATCTGATCATTGGGACAGAACTGTTTGGGACATATACTACCACTCAAAAGTGTGGACACACCTTCTAATTCCATGGTCTTTTCTGATTTTTATTTCTTTCTACATTGTAAAACAATGCTGAAGGCATCCAAAATATGCAATGATCTCATTTGAATAGTTACAGTATGCCTAGACATTGAGATCTGTCTGCTACTTATTCTCTGTAAAGGTGCTGTAAAATGATCACTAAAAAGTGATGCTTTTTGATCAAAAAGTTTTTGTCCAAACTTTTGACTGATAGTGTACACAGTACAGGTGCCTATAGGTCATTTTAATTTTATGGCTAACTGGCTTATTACAGTGCCATAGTGTTTTTTTGTTTGTTTGTCTGTTTGTTTGTTTTTTACAATAATCGTAAACAGCTGAAACAAAATGGTGGTAGAGCTGAGTGCGAAGTCTACAGTTCATCCCAATATGTCCTCTCCAATGTGGTCACCTGCCACAAGCCAGCTTTCTCCAACCAGATACTAATCATGGAGTATGCAGACTAACACCTGCTTCCTGCAAGACACATGAAAGCAGTCTTTCTTGTAAATCACATAGAATTATAAACTTATAATACTTCTGACATAATAATGATGTCAGAATCCAGAGTGGTGGACTCAATTGCAGGTAAACAGATTTTATTAAAATTAGGCACACATGGTTATTCAATATTAAAACATATCAGATAAGGGTCAGGTGATAAGAAACCAAGCATAAACTGGACTATTCTTCAATTAAACTGGAGTATTGTCAGAGCATATACTTAAATGTTAGGTGAGGAAAGAACAGTATGTTGGTCAGGAAGTGAAAACAGCAACTGAAACCATTTTCTTGCTGGCCAGGTATATATTTAGGTGTCCATGTTGACTATCTGGTTCTGATGGTCGTTCTGGTTCACTGCAGTGTAATAACCTACTTATGAATGTTCCTTAATTTTAACAGGGCACAGTAATGTTGTACTGTAATGTAATGTTGCAAGCTGATCCTAGCATCCCATGATGGCACTGTCTAACATTTCCATCTATTCATTAATTTGCTAGTACAGTACATTATCTGTCTATATTAAATTTAATTCAGCATATTCTTTTTTTAACCATCATTACCACATATAACATTATGAAAAAAGATCAAATTAATATCTTCAATAGCAGGTTAAATGAGCACAATTGTCTTAATTCATACATAAAGATGTACAGTAGTCTAATGGAAGGTTTCATGCAATCTGGTTCCTGTTATGTAGAAGAAAAACATAATTCTAAATATCTGGTAGGATGGCATTTTGTTATGCTGGCTTATGCTGACCTACGTCACGAATCATGTTCAAAGACTTAGTCATTGAGCAGTGATGATTAATGATTCAGTGATAATAACATCTCATTATGGGATGATATTCTGCTAAGGTGCAAATGGCCCAGAAATTGCAGGAAGCATTATACAATATAGTTGCAATATAGAGTACAGACAGTAAATAATATCAAAAATTCAATGTATCTTTATTGTTTATACAGTCTATATAAAATGTCTACATAGTCTCTGTTAATTCTAAAGATTTTTGTAATGTAATGAGAATAAACAATGTTTTCCCACCTTAACATACTTTCCTTGAAAGAAAAAAAAATCTCCAGATATATCAAACTGTCGAGGAATCCTTTAGTCTCTGAGTGCACTATTCCAAAGGCATTTCCTTTTTTTTAATTTTTTTTTAACCATTTTTTGGGGATTTGGGTTTAAGGTCTGTGTCATGCTGCAAGCATGAAATTATTCTTCATTTTCAACTGTCTAGCCAAGGTTTGTCAGTTGTGTGCCAAAATACATTGTTTTTTGGACCTATCCATGATTCCCTCTGTTTAGACTAGATCCACAGTACTAGCTAAAGGTATGCCACAGCATAATGCTACCATCACCATGCTTCACTGGGGGTATGGTCTTCCTTCCTTGATAAGCTGTCTTGTTTTTTTAGCAAACATATGTTAGACTTTTTTCCTAAAAATTCTCCCTTGTTCAGTCAAAGACGTTTTAAGACATAGGGGAAATAATATAGGGGTAACATAGGAGAAAAATGTTAGGACATTTTAAGACAAGGGAAAATAATATAGGGGTAACATAGGGGAAATATGTTAGGTTTAGATGATTATTTGTGAGATATGGCTTCTGTTGAGTCATTCTTTAAGCCTATTATTTTCACATGCAAGGAAGAGCATAGTACTTGCCAGATATTCCTACAGCAACTGTAGGCAAAAGGCAAATTTTTTTCTTGTCCTTTTTTCTCAATTGTAAATTTTCACATTAACAAGAATTTCTGTTTTTGGTAATGCCACTTTAGTTGCCCGTTTGCTTCACTTGTTGATTATAAACTTTATGGTGTTCCAATGTTAATTTAATTTTTTGGGACCTTTCTCATGATTGATACCTTCCAACTCCAACATCCCATCCATGCTTCATAAACATTTTGTGTCTTTAGCAGTCCACTTAGTAGGTGTCTCGTCTGTCATGCGAAAGGCCCGGGATTGATTCCCAGCCAGTGCCCAAACCCAAGCAACTGGATGCAGTGCTGGTCCCAAGCCCGGATAAAATGGGAGAGTTGCGCCAGAAAGGACATCTGCTGTAAAACTCTGGCCAAGCTAGTACTGTATGTGTGGACTGGATGGGTCCACTTTGCCGGGAGAGCCCGAAGGGCCAACAACAGCAGTCAGATGAAATCAAAAATATTAAAATCAGTTACATTTACTGACATTTTATATCTTGTTTATATAATCATAAAAACTCTAAGACAGCATGAGGGAGACCTTGAAACAAACCAGTACCAAAATGGTGAAACCAGCTTCTTCCGGGTGAAACCAGATAGTACAGGTATGAGTTATTACCACAACTGCATGCATTATAGTCAAGCACTGCTTAGTGTGTGGAAAGAATCTTTAGTAGCATCAGTCATTTTGAGTTTGTTAGTTTTTTATGTCAAGATATTAAGAAAGTTAAAAAAAAGAGACTAGGCACAATAGATACTGTATGACAAGATATGCTGTGCCTGTGCAATGATGATATGGAACAGCATTAGACCATTGCGATTTGTCAGTCACTCGGATTGTGTCATGTTATTACTTGCCAGATTGTGACTCTTCCTTTTATTAGCTTTTTGTCAATTCTATCATGTTAATGAAACTCTGTACTTGCTATATTGCTGTTGAAAGATAAGAATGATACATACTTTGTTGGTATTCTATCTCTTCCTCAACTTAAATATGTCCAGTGGGACTGAATGAGACATCAATATAAACAGAGAATAAATCCTGACAATTGGCAATAGCATACACAGTGTGACTTCATGCTGACTTCTCAGTGACACTCACAGAGCTGGCGAGAAGCGTTATTGTTAGAGTTATTAAAAACACAGGAAACGATGATCCAAAAACGAGGAACATACTGCAGTATATATTAGACAAGTAGATTGGTAACCATGGTGATAGAGAGGTTGGCCTGCTTGTACAGTATATTTAAATAAAAACTCATGTATAGCGAGAAGGACAGACGGTGATGCTAACGAGAACCTGGATAAGAGGTCATTTAGAGAGAGGAGTAAATTAGGAGACAGGAATTGTGATGATGGGGAAAAAGTGAGCCATGAAAAAAAGCGCAGGCAGAAAGAGACAGAAAGGTGGGGGGGCTTGGTTAGGGAGCAAGAGAGGAAATGAGAGAGTGCCTGTCCTGCGGTGAGGGATATAAGAGGAGGAGGGAAGAATGACAACAAAAGTCGGCCACCAGGCCAGATAGAAAGCATTGCAGTTTGCAGAGAACAGAAATGTGAAAAATCTATTGCAAAATATATATTTTTGATGTTTAAATGTGATCGACCTATCTATCTATCTATCTATCTATCTATCTATCTATCTATCTATCTATCTATCTATCTATCTATCTATGTTTGCTGGGTATATAGGTCACTCTGACATGGCATCTGATGCTGACTCATCTGAGCCATAACACACACACACACACACACACACACACACACATGTATGCCTGCTCTCTCGTTTCCATGGCAGCACCACCTTGGAATTATTGTCCATCCTTTTTACATGCCTCACATGGTCCTGTGAGCATCTGTTCTCATACAGTTTGTGCTTAAAACAGTTTACTATCAGCCTACCAAATTATCTAATTTTCTTAGTTGTGCCATATTGTGTTTCATGAGAGCCTTTATGGACTTTCTAAAACATGAGGTATGGATATAAGAAATAATTGTGTAATAATATCAGGAAAGAAATCAATTAGAAAATATATATAAAATATCTTTTGTCTTTCCGTTTTTGTCCCCCTTCATGTATTGGTGCCATTTCAGGAGCCCATGGCCCCTGTTCATCTGTAGAAAAAAAAAGAAATTTGAAGATCAGGAGATGATGAGAACTTGGCCTTTTGTTATTTAGGCTTATGTTGACCTATGGCATGCATTATGTTCAGAGACTGAGTCACTGAGCTAAATGATTCAGAGATGGCATGGCTTTATGAAAAGGAGGAGATGAGCCATTACAATAAAAGCACTAAATGCTAAAAGTTACTGAATTCTGTCAAACATTTATATAAAGAATATATATATATATATATATATATATATATATATATATATATATATATGGCAATGGCCACATTTTAGTCCAAACAGCATGAAAAAATGCATGTAGGAGCGTATGACCCCTTTAAGCTTCTTAGTTTGTCTATTATAGAGGAAACCCCTTATTCTAAACAGAACCTATATAGTATTTCACTGTAAGGAAGTGGTATCAAGTACCAGCCTTTAATGAAGCTAATAACCTTTTAACTACTATATAAAGAAAGCTTGAAAGATGTCTTTTTCCTATGCTTGTACAGTTTTCTCAAAGAAGATATGCAGCGTTTGATTAAATCCCTACCATTTACAGCAAACCTTTAACTGCTATATCTGTATTATTTATTATCAATAAGAAAAAGGTAACAATTTATCACATATTACCCCGAGGTGTTGCCAATGCAACAAAGACATTCAGTGGACGTGTTCTGACAGTGTACAACCCGAATCCCGGAATAATTGGGACATTTTTTACTGTAAATATAAATAAAATGAAAACTAGAAGACTTTTAAATCACATGAGGCATAAAAGGAATGTCTTAGAGAGGCAGAGTCTCTTTAAAAAGATTGTGGAATACTTAAAAAAAAACATTATTTAACATTAAATTGCAAAGGCTTTGCAAATGTCATCATCTACAGTACATAACATCATCAAAAGATTTAGAGAAAAATATCTTTGTTTAAGGGACAAGGCTGAAGAGCTTTGTTGGATGCCCATGTACTTCGGGCCCTCAGACGACACTGCGTCACTCATCTGCGTGATTGTGTCATTGCCACTAAGTGGGCCCAGAAATACTTTCAGAAACCACTGTCGATAAACACAATCCACCAAGCAATCTGTAGATGCCAACTAAAGCTCTATTATGCAAAAAGGAAGCCATATGTGAACATGGCTCAGAAGTGCCATTGTGTCCTGTGGGCCAAGGTTCATTTAAATAAGACTTTTTCACAGTGGAAAAGTGTTCCATGTTTAGACGAGTCCAAATTTGAAATTCTTGTTGGAAATCACGGATGGCGTGTCCTCCAGGCTAAAGAAGAGGGAGACCTTCCAGTATGTTATCAGCATTCAGTTCAAAAGCCAGCAACTCTGATGGTATGGGGTGCGTAAGTGTATATTTTGCATGTTTTGGAAGGCACTATGAATGCAAAAACATATATAAAGGTTTTACACGACATCTATTTCAGGAAAGGCTTTGTGTATTTAAACAGGATAATGCAAAACCACATACAGTACTGCAGGTATAATAACAGCATGGCTTTGTACATCAAAGACCAAAACGAACTCTTCAGCAGCTAGAAACCTACACATATCAAGTAAAAATGGAAACAAATTTCAACACCAAAACTCCAGAAACTCATAACCTCGATGCCCAGAAGTCTACTGAAAACAATAGGAGATGCTACACCATGGTAAACAATAGCCCCAACTAGTTTAACACCTGTATCAGGCATGAAATTTAAAATGAGTGGATAAAATTGGAGCATTTCCCAGTTGAAACATTTTTGTTCTCTATGTTCTTTTGGGAATAAAATATTGTGATTTGAAAGTCTTTTAGTTTTAATTTTATTCAAGTTAAAAAATGTTCTGGAATTCACATAGTACATGAGATGGAAGTCGTTTTCAAGCAAGATTTATGATAGTTTTCATTTTTTACAGTGTATTCCCAGTTTAATGCATTACAAAGCCAGATCTAGACATCCTTTCAGAAAGGACAGTGTTGATCAAGACAAAAAAGGGGACAGTGAAACTTCATCTTATTGCACACAGCTGTCTCTTTTGGCAAATTTCCTCTATGTTCAACTTATGCTACCCTGATAAATTTTGTTCTGTCCAATTTAGAAGGTTTTTTTCATGGCTTGGTTTTCTCATATTAAAAACTAATTACAGAAGTATTTTCAGCAAGATCTTAAACATCTTAAACAACACTTTGTCTTATTAGTAGGCTACAGTTATTGCTTCTAAGTCATTGCCTCTGAACCGTCTGTGTTGTGTTATGATGTTTCATTACTGCTAGTTAACCTCAAATCTTTGTTCATGGCTAACACAAGGCTGAATCCCAAATCCCCCTCTAACCCATGAACAAGAACATCACTTGATGTGTGGAACAAGGGATTGTTATCTAAATATCTTACATAGCACAATAGCTTTCCCCTTTAAGGTTAATTGGGATTTAAGCCCGGGACAGGTAGTTAGCTAAGGCTATTCTAAAGTGGAATATCTGGAGACACAAAAAGAAACTCACAAGAATTACAGGATTGTCTACCACCTACATGGTTTATTTTCCTCACCTTTCGGCTACATAGTACTGGTAAGAATTTTAAACTACTTTCACTCCTGGGTACAATAGACCATCTTTAAGTGGAATAATAAATTTAACTATTTAATTTAAGACTTATTTTACAAGTTTTTATTTATTTATTTTTATTCTGTGTGTTAAAATGTATTGAATGTATTTATTGATTCAATGATGACATATCTCCTTTGTCCTTCGGCTGTTTTCTTTTTGAGGGTTGTGCAGCCTTTTTTCTCACACCAACTAACTTCATGTCCTCGCTCACTGCATCCATAAATCTCCTCTCTGGTCTTCCTTTAGACCTCCTGCCTGGCAGTTCAAATCTCAGCATCCTTCTACTGATATATTCACAATCTCTCCTCTGAACATGTCCATCTCAATCTGGCATCTCTGACCTTATTTTCAAAACATGGGTTGTCCCTCTGATGTACTCATTCTTAATTCTATCCTTCCTTGTCACTCCAGAAGAGAACCTCAACATCTTTATCTCTGCTACATTCTGTCCCCGTTAACTCTGCTTTCTGTCTTTTCTTCAGTGCCACCGTCTCTAAGCCATAGAGCATCGCTGGTCTCACCACTGTCCTGGGCCAGGGGTAGCTCAGTGGTTAAGGCATTGGACTACGGTTCGGAAGATCCCAGGTTCAAACCCCAAAACCACCAAGTTGCCACCGTTGGGCCCTTGAGCAAGGCCCTTAACCCTCAACTGCTCAGATGTGTAATGAGATAAAAAGAAAAATGTAAGTCGCACTGGATAAGAGCGTCTGCCAAATGCCTAAATATAAATGTAAATGTCCTGTACACTTTCCTCCCCTGATTCCAACCCGACTGCATACACCATTTCACCTTCTTTCCATACTCTCCGTTGCTCTGGACAGTTGACCCTAAGTACTTAAAGTCCTCCACCTTCTTTACCTCTGCTTCCTGTAGCCTTTACTTTGGTCCTTTGCATTCACACACAGGTATTCTGTCTTGCTACAGCTAACCTTCATTCCTCTGCTTTCTTGAGCACACTTTCACCTCTTTATAGCATTTCTCCACCAGTTTTCTGCTCTAATTACAAAGCACAATGTCATCTGCAAACATTATAGTCCATGGAGACTCCTGTCTCATCCGTCATTCTGTCCATCACCTTAGCAAACAAGAAGGGGCTCAGAGCCGATCCTTTAGGCAGGCCCACCTCCACCTCTTCTGTCACATCTACAGCACATTTCACCACATCTTACAGCTCTCATACATGTTCTGCACCACTCTTAAATACTTCTCTCCCACTTCAGACTTCCTCACACAGCTCCTCTCTCGGCACCCTATTATATACTTTCTCTAAATCTACAAAGACACAATGGAACTCCCTGTTACCTTCCCTGTACTTCTCCATCAGCATCCTCAAAGCAAATATTGCATCTGTTGTACTCTTTCTAGGCATGAAACCATGTTCCCAAAACTGCATTGTATGGTTCATTAGCTTTATTCCTCTGTATTTGCCACAGCTCAGCACATCTCCCTTGTTCTTAAAGTTCCTCTCACTCTTCAAGATCTTGTTAAACAGACTAATCAGAAACTCT
Organism: Clarias gariepinus; assembly: GCF_024256425.1. NCBI lineage: Eukaryota > Metazoa > Chordata > Actinopteri > Siluriformes > Clariidae > Clarias > Clarias gariepinus. The sequence continues at coordinate 16,237,384 of NC_071124.1, forward strand.
ACTGCCATCTCTCCTAAGCATGTCCATCCTTTCACAGGTATGTCATCAGGACCAACAGCCTTTCTACTCTTCATCCTCTTTAACGCTCTTCTCACCTCACTCTTACTAATTTTTGCTACGTCCTGCTCCAACAGTCAACAGTCATCTCTTCTACTCTTCATTCTCTTTCATTTTTTCTCATTTATCAACTCTTCAAAGTACTCTTTCCATCTTCCCATCACCCTCCTGGCACCTGTCAGTACATTACCATCCCTACCTTAAATCACTCTAACTTGCCGCACATCCTTTCTGTCTCTATCTCTCTGCCTTGCCAACCTTTACAAATCCACCTCCCTCTCCATACTGTCCTACGTAGCATACAAGTCCTCATATGACCTTTGTTTGACCTTTGTCACCACTACCTTAGCCTTAGCCTACATCTTGCTGTACTCCTGCCTACTCTATTCAGTCCTCTTAGTGGCCCACTTCTTCTTAGCTTCTTGGAATTCCTTGTTCCACCACCTCTAGCCTTGCTACCTTTCCACCTTGTCTCCTGGACACACAGTATATACCCATTCCTTTTTTGCATCATGTTGTGCGTTTTACATGGAAAAATTAGAGAAAGTATGTCAGATGGGGAACATTTTGAATAAAGTTGTTGGTTTCAAACTAGCCACCTCACTTGAAAATGGCAAGTATACTAGCCCAAGTTAACCCAACAAGGAGTACTGGTAAATCATTCCATATACTAGCGCAAAATAATTTAATCCTATATTCCTAATACTTTGTATCAGAACAAGAGGAATGTAAAAATTAACTGTGATAAGGAAGAGTCTGGAGAAGAAGGTATGTTTTTGCATGCTCTCCTGACACACTAACCTGGTTGTGTGGTCCTTTGTGGTCACATCAGATTACTATGCCCAAGTGAGCTCAGCTTAGAGAGCTTTCAAAAGAGGAAAAATGAAAGGGATTAATGGAGAGGGGAGGAGGATTACACCACCAGGCAGGAGTGTGATTCAGACGTAATCCCTGTGGATATCTGGATTTCTACGAAACAGCCAGAGAGAGAGAGAGAGAGAGAGAGAGAGAGAGAGAGAGAGCAATCACATTAAGAGCCTTTCATTCAGGCACTAACTACAATGTGACACATTGCAAAATCATATACTGTACATGAAGCACACTAGAACTGTAATTATAAAACATTCAGTAACAATCAGCTTGAAACTAGAGATTCTTGTCCACATGTAAAAGAGTCATGTTTTGTTTCTACATTTTGAATAAAAGATATAAAAAGAAGCATCTTTCCTCACTTTATTCAAATGAAAACAGGTCAGGATCCTTCGGCATATACTGTATTTTACTCACAATAAGCCTGACTGTACCTTTTTCCTCGTATTGGTTGTGGTAGTCCATGAGTATTTGGATGGTGACTAAAGACTATTTACCACCACAATGGATGTAAAAAAAATAAAAAATAAAAAAGTAATTAGGATGGGATGGAGATGGAAATTTCAGGTTTAATTTCACAGGTTTAACAACAAAAATACAATAACCATTTTGGAATTCTACTCTTTTTCTTTTTTGCCTCGATTTTCACAGGCTTAAAAGTAACTAAAGAAACTAACATAATAAAAATTATTAGGGTTATTTTTAATACTTAAGTAAAAACTTTAAACACAATGCTTGCCCGGATTTTAGAACCCATTGACATTATCAAATATTGAGTTTCCTCCCTTGATCTGATTCATCAGGCCTTTATTGTTGTCACCTTCAGTTGCTGCTTGTTTGTGGTTCTGTCTACTTTCAGTTTTGTCATCAGTAAGAGAAATGCATGTTCAGTCCTGTAAAGGTCAGGTTAATAACTCATCCCTTTAAAAACATTATTTTTCCGCCTTTGGTTCCTATCAGTTTTGCAGCATTTGAATCTATACACCCCCAGAGCTCTATACACAAAATTAACTCTGATATCTCTTTCAGCAATCAGGTCATAAATAAATACCAGTGAAATGCCAGCAATATACACCTATATCTATTCACTTCACCATACCATGTGGTATGCTTTGCATCTTGAGATAAACCATCTGTATTTATGGTACATTCATGAAGGTGTCTTCTGAATGTAGACCTTTTTGATATGCTTACCTTTTCCAGTAGTGGTGTTCTTTAACCTGGATAGATGTTGGCTAGATGATGTTAAGGATGATTTCAAGGGCCCCTGAGTGACTGGTTGTGGGACCCACAAATATGCCTTATATACAGTAGCAGTTAAAAAGTGTTGGCATGGGTATAGTTGGGAGCCTAGTATATTGGTCTTTAAGGTGCCCGTAGAGACTAGCGGTGCTCCTAGTGATGATAATAATAATAATAATAATAATAATAATAATAATTTAGTAACATTTTCATGTTGATAATGTTAAGAATCCAATCCAGTTTATACTATATTACTCGATTCACTAAACTACTATAATTCTGCATCAATACTAGTTTCTTTTTTCTTTGTTTGTAGCAGTTGCAGGGATATACAGTATAGTAGCAGTATAAGAAAATAGCACTGGTGACAAGCAAGATGCAAGTCAAGGTAGTAATTTATGATTTTTAGAGCTGTCTGCTGTGAGCGAGGTGTAAGCCATGAAATCACCCATCCTAACCAAACTCATTCAGTTTTGCTGTACTCTTCCTCATTTGAACATAAAAAGCCAAGAAATTCCTTTCATTCATCTTTTATACCACTTACTGTATGCTGTACAAGATTGCAGGGGCCTGGTGACCACAGTATCTTAGGAGACTCTGGTCACGAGACAGCATACTCATTGGAAAGGGTGCAAATCTATCACAAGGCACACACACACACATACTTCGGGCAATTTGGGAATACTGAGCCTAATCTGCATGTCTTTGTAAGAGGAAACCGGAGCACCCGGTTTCAATAACAACAACAACTCAGTCAGCTACAGTAACTACAGTAATCATTGTCTTATGATGTATTTAATTTCTCAAAGCAGTGGTAAAGTAAATGTTATAGAACTAACATGTTTATGAGTTATTTGAAATGAAATAAATGAAAAAATATAAACTCATTTAATTAAACTATTTAATTTACGGGGTGATGGTGTGAGTGGCCATGATGACACGACACCATACTGTATGCTGGACTGAGAGTTCACTGGAAATCTGGAAAACTTTTCTTTGGCTTTTTCGAGTTACAATCTAATTCCTGCTGGACAAATAACTAGCCTTGTAGTCAAATATTTATTATTACATTGCTTGTACTATAATTGAATAAAAGAAACTCATCATGTGGCAGCAATACTGTATGAGTGTGAATTTTAAATCTAGTAATCAGCAATAATGGTTTATTAGGTTTCTGTATGATATAACTTGTATTACACTTCTCTAGAAAATTATAACTTCTCTATAAAAACATGTCATTGCTGATGTTTATATCTATCTTTCTTTGTATACAGAGGGGTCTTATGACCAGCGAAATATAATAACGTATAGTTCAGCAGTTAACAATGTATGTTTTATTGGGTGTGGCCTTGAAGCAGAGCATAAATGGCTGTATTATTCCGGCACAAATAATGGTAATACAGGATTGGAATCTGCAGGCGGTTATAAAAGACCTAGGGTTAGAAGGTCACGTTGTAGCTCTTAGTTAAAGCATTGCTGTAGAAAAAAACATAAGAAAAAAAAACCACACACACAAATAATGAGTGTTTGAAATTAAATAACCAGATATTTTTAAACCTACATTTTTGTCTGTTACATAAGCACTAGAGAACATACTGTATGACCAAGACTCACAGATGCAAAGGGACCAAGACAGAAATGAACATGGTGTATATAATATAAAAACAACCGAGGATACAACAGGCAAGAAATTATACCCTCATTAGTACTGTGGTGTTTTATGCACTTGGCTTGTTCGCTTATGAGCTCCCTTGGTGAATGATTTCATGCTTCATGGCTATGAAATGGTATAGATGAATTCTCTCAATGCCCTGGAGACACAACATGTGCACAACAACAATTCGGTGTGTCTAACTGTTGTTACGTCCTCTGACGTATTTATTTTATGTTTATATTATATTGTGTAAACATGAACTGTCATGCTACAGTATTTTGGTTTCTTTCTCTAGTCTACCACACTGCCTGCTTGATGTAGCTCAGCTGTGCCTAATTGCACCAATCACCGCTGGATCCACATTGGCTAACGAGGAGAGCTCTGTGGAGTTAAAGGCTGCAGACACCTGAAGTGTCTGCTCCCTTAATTTTAGATCAAAATCTGCTATCTCAATTCATTTTTTTACTTCCCTTCCACCCCTAGACTAGAGGGGAACGTAACACTGTTTACTGAAGTATCAGATGTTTCACAAATACCGTCTCTGCCGAGCATCAGCATTACTTAAGCCTATATACAGCTGACATCAGTTAAGTGAATTAAAAAAGAGGATCAGCTTAGTCCATACAGCAACAGGAGCTTTCAGATTGGTTAATTATTCCAAGAAGGGAAAAGCATATAGAATTACTTAAAACTAAGAGGGGCTTATATTGCTGTATGAAAGATAAAGGGACATAAAAAAGTAACGCAATGATGTTGATGGAGTAAGACCAGGTATTTCTAAAAATAAGAAATGTAATATATACTAAAAAGATTCAAAGATTTGCGAAGCTCAGGAGTACCATACATCGTATCTCACGAAAGTGAGCACACCCCTCACATTTCAGCAACCACTTTATTATATGTTTTTAAGTGACAATACTATAGAAATAAAAATTGGATATACTTTAGAGTAGTCAATGTGCAGCTTGTATAGCAGTACAGATTTACTGTCCTTAAACAATAACTCAACGTGCAGAATTAATTTTCTAAATAACTGGCAACGAAAAATCAGTGCACCCTAAGTGAACATGTCAAAACTGTGTCCAAAGTGTCAATCAATATCTTGTGTGAGCACCATTGTTATCTAGTACAGTCTGAATCCTCACCAGAATGTAATGTAATTCACCAGAGCTGCACATGTTGTTGCTGGGATCTTCTTCCACTTCTCCATAATGATATCATGGAGCTGAATGGCATTTCCCCACCTTCTGCTTGAGGATGCCCCACAAGTGCTCAATAGGGTTCAGATGTACTCTAGATGTCCAGATGTACTTTTGTTGGCAGCTATTTTGACAATAATGGCTGTATGTTGAGGTACAGTAATTTGTATTGTTATACAAGCTGCACGTTGACTACTCTAAAATATATCCAAGTTTCATTTCTATATTATTGTCCTTTGAGAAGATATTGTGGCGTGGGTGGGGTTTGAGTGACAACCATCATGCTTTGCCGGAGGGATTGTTATGTGTTCACCGTGTTGGGGAAAGGTGTTTGGGGTAGTGGTTTCGGCCAGGTTGTGTGTGTGTGTGGGTAGATGTCTGTTTTAATTAGTGTGGATGTGTATTTATGGAGGTTGGATGTGCTGTTTTGTGCTGGTGTTGAATAAAGTACTCCCAGCCATTTGCATTGGGCAGCCAGGAAGCTCACTCGTCTCTCCTGCTTAGCAGTGAAAAACGCTACATTTGGTGTCAGAAGTGGGATGGAGAGTAACGGGTTAGAGCGCACCCCGGAGCAAGCTACAGCTCCAGCTTCGCGGGCTGGTCCCCGGGGAAAACAGCCGTCCGGGTGGCCCTCTCGCTGGAGGGCGAAGCACTCCGGGCATTGGAAGACCTCCGGGCGGATGAGCGGAAGGACTGGGCGAAGTTGCGGGAGTTCTCCCCGCGCAGTCCTCCGGAGCCCCCGTCGGTAATCAGCTGTCCGAGCCGGCGTGCAGCCGAGTTATTGCGTCGCATAAACCATCGCCTGTAGTCGTTTCGCCTGTGCCACAGATGGACTGTGATCAGCTAATTGCCGAACAGGAGAAAGATCCGGTGCTGCAGCGGGTCCTGGGGTGGGTTAACGCGGGCCAAAGACCGGATTATGCCGCTGTTGCTCACCTGGGGCCCGAGGAAAAAGCTCTCCACTCGCAGTTCAACCGACTAGCGTTGCGGGGAGGTTTACTCTACCGCCACTGGGAACGGCCGTGTGGCGCTGGCGAATCTTTTCAGCTGCTGGTGCCGCGGAATCTGCGGGCACGAGTGTTGGGAATGGTTCATGGGCATGCGGGTGCAGGACACTTCGGAGTCACTAAAACGCTCCGGCGGTTGCGCGCTCGCTGCTACTGGCCGGGCTGCCACACTGATAGTGAACTCTTTGTGCACAGATGCGACGTCTGCACGGCAAAGAAGGGCCCTACCCAGCGCTCGCGAGCACCCCTGCAAGACTTTCGGGTGGGGGCACCTATGGAGCGTATGGGCGTGGACATTCTTGGGCCGTTTCCCATCTCCGATCGCGGGAACCGGTATGTGCTGGTGGCCATGGATTATTTCACAAAGTGGCCGGAGGCGTTTGTGACACTCACAGCCGGGGGCGAGACTTTGCTACTGGGGAGCAGGTATGGGTGTATTCCCCCGGAAGGAAAAGGGGGCTCTCCCCTAAGCTCATGTCTCACTGAGTGGGCCCCTGCACGGTCATTGCCCAGCTCTCCGATGTAGTCTACCGGGTGCGGTTGATGGGGCGGTCGCGAGTGGTCGTGCTCCACCGTGACCGTCTCGCTCCCTATCGGCCCAATGCCAGTAAAACACCGAACTCTGTGGAGGCCGGTCCGCCTCAGGAAGAGGGCTCCACCCCTTCTTCCTCCGAAAAAAAGACTCCGGCGTTCACAACGCCAGCGCCGACCACCGTCACGCCTCCAAGACTGAGTTTGCCATAGTGACCGGGGACAGTCACAGCTCAGGTGGGGGCAGTGTGGCGTGGGTGGGGTTTGAGTGACAACCATCATGCTTTGCGGGAGGGATTGTTATGTGTTCACCGTGTTGGGGAAAGGTGTTTGGGGTAGTGGTTTCGGCCAGGTTGTGTGTGTGTGGGTAGATGTCTGTTTTAATTAGTGTGGATGTGTATATATGGAGGTTGGATGTGCTGTTTTGTGCTGGTGTTGAATAAAGTACTCCCAGCCATTTGCACAGCCAGGAAGCTCACTCGTCTCTCCAAGTTCCTGCTTAGCGGTGAAAAATGCTACAATATGTTTGCTGACATTAGTGGGGTGTGCTCACTTTTATGATTTAGTGTAAGAATAAAAGAAATGTGTGGCACCAGAAGGATGGCAGAGGATGCTTTGGGTTGCAGGGTGGAGTCTCCATGAATCAGATTTGTTTGTCTGGTAGATCTTATAGACGATTGATCGGATTGAGATCTGGGTATTCTGGTGCCTTACTGTTATATAATTGAGCAGTGTTAAGGTTATGGCTGATATCTGATTTATTATATTGTTTTAATAAGAAACTTTTGATAAACCTTTTACTAGGTTCAAGAAAACGTAAATTTACAGTACTTATTAAAAGTGATAGAATATACATGATGTAATTTGAGCATAATTGCATCAAGTGAATTTGAAAGAAAAAGAAGTTGAAGAATTGCATTGTGATTATTATTATTTACTAATTTATTTATTTATTTTAAAAAGGTTACACTACAGTTAAATGTTAGATACTTTTAGGCAATAACTAACTTGCAATAACTAACTTATTATTATGCTGACTAACATGCTCATACTGGTCATTTCTCATTTATTTCACCTCTCAATAGTTTTCACTCTAAACTGTTCCTGAAGGCTGATTTGGGTGTTACATTTCAAGTCTAGTCAGTGAAAAGAACCTGTTTCGTCCAATCAGGGTGTGTGACCGGAAAAAAGAGAGAGAAGGAGGAATTCACACTGCTGCTCCACTAACCTACTTATTGTAATCGCCTCCCTGTTTCATAACAGAGAATGGCAGAGAATTACATCACCTGACTTACACAAACAACTTCACCGCTCAGGCGGTCGGGATTATCCCCACACCTTAAAATGACACTTTTACTAAATGAAAGACAATTTATTAGCAGTAAGATGCCACGAGAAACAGTGCCGAATTTTAATTAATTGAAGTCTCCATGGTAAAATCATGACTCGTAATTGAGCAGCGTGTAACCCTGACATGAGGTAGGCTGACTCATCAGGGAGTGTTTTTCACTTCGAGTGCTTGTTAAGCTTATTCAGCCACTTACGGACGGCGTTCTTTGTTATAAGTGTAATATAAAAAGAAAGAATTTAAGAGACTAAAAAAGGTATTTCCGTAGTGTTTAACAGCATACTTCAGGCCAATTTTAGGATCTAGTGATACTTCCCCAGATACAGTAGTATGCCATTTAATCTAAAAAATGGTTCAGTTCATGCACATAAGGAACAATTACAGTAATGGGAAGTGTAACACAAGACTAATGTGGTTCAACTGTAAGTTTGGATTTCACAGTGTTTCAAATCTGAACCTTATTTTATACCTGTGCCCCGCCTCTTATACCGGTCTATATCGTTATTGTTACAGTATATTTTATAAGTAGGTAATTTTCATGACCTTTAATTCTTCTTCTTCAGTAACTACTGTACATTACCCAGTTCAGGGTTGCAGTGATTTTTAGCGTTTATCGCAGGAAGCGAAAGCGAGAACCTGGTATACTGTACTCATTTACATTTACAGCACTTGACAGTAACAGTTTTATCTCTTTATATATCTGAGAAATTAAAGGTTAAGCTCAACAACGGCAATTTGGTGGTGTTGCAGTTTGAACCTGGGACCTTCCGATCAGTAGTCCAATGCCTTAACTACTGATTTACCTTCACCCCATATATTCCCTGGATGGCATGCCGGATGGCATTCGCATTACCACCATCATTTACATGGTAAAAAGCCAGAGAAATCTCACACAATCATTAGGAGGACATGTGGAGGAATTCTACTGACAGCAACTTGAACTCAGGATAGAAATTGTAAGGTGACGATGATTTCCTCTCTGCCAAGTGACAGGATTGTCTGTGCTTGTAATTGGGAAAACCTGAAACTGTAGGACTGGGCCTTGTTTCCTCCCACAGTCCAAAGACCTGCAGATAATCTTTAAAAGGCTAATTGGTGTTCCCAAATTGGCTGTAGTGTGTGAATGAGTGTGTGAATGTGTGTGCAGTGCGATGGATTGGCACCCTGTCCAGGGTGTACCCAGTCTCCTGGTAGGCTCCAGTCCATATACAGTATAAACTATTTAGATTGATATGATATATATCAATCAAACTAGTCGTATCACAATGGATCTGATCTTAATGAGTGGCTTTCTTGATCAATTAACTTTGTTTAGCCTGTCAGCTTTTTCAAGCCCGTTCCACTAATGCCAGATTTAAGGGCCCCCCCCCTTTTTTTTTATTTATTCAAACACAAATAGCAATTGTACTCCCAGAGTGTTCTAAATATGATAGCTTCATGACCCATGTCGTGAAAAAGATTTAAATACATTAATTTTAGTGTCACTGGGATTTTTACAGGCTATCAAATATATACACCAATCAGTTATAAAATAAACATGAAATAACACCACTAGACAAACAAATGTGTTCCACGGAGGCTCCACCTTGCAACTTATACCACTTAAAGGATCTGCTGCCAATGTCCTGGTGCCAGATGCCAAAGCACACCTTCAGAGATCTTGTGGAGTCATGCCTCAATGGTTAAGAGCTACTGTATGTTGGTGGCACAAAGGAGAACTTACCTAGTATATAGACTTTAAAAGGAAGACATTTTGCCTATATAAAGTGACTCAGAATCATGCTGAGCCAAATCAATGCCATGGTGTATGGCACAAGCTTACATGTAATAGGTTGTTTTAGACATTCTTTCATCCACACTACCATCCCTCCACCCCTGACTTGTTCTCTGAAAGTCCCCCTCCCAGACAGTGTTGACCTTGACCTTCACGAACACTGTGTGTTGCTATTGGCATTCTGGCGAGTTCAGATGTTTATAATACATCATAAGGGCATGCACGTGCAAACATGCTGCATGACTTCTTTCTCGGAGCATCAATTAGCACATGCCTGAGAAGTGACAGGCGCTGCCTGTGGTACTTTCCTGTAATAGAAGTAAACAAGTCTTTCAAGGTTTGCTTCTTGTAAAGCCGCATTTCGATTGATGTTTTAAGGTCATTAAGTGCACTCAAATGCAGCAGTCACAGTATTCTATCCAAGAACCTCTGTAGTCCAACCAGGGACCATCACGATCAAAGGTGACCACTGTATTTATTCCTATTCTGTACAGTACAACCATGGTAGGACCCCCCATCAACTATTACACACTATGGGGGAATTCGGGAACACCCTAATCTGCATGTATTTGGACTGTGGGTGGAAACCCACCATGCACGGGGAGAACATGCAAACTCCATGCAGGGAATCAAACCCAGGACCTGGAGGTGCAAGGCAACAGTGCTAACCACCATTAAGCCACCATGCCGCTTATTATAGTGTTACACTGAAAATAACCGAAATGCATGGATGGCTGCGCACAGTTAAACATTATAGGAGGCACAAAAAACACTGTGATTTATTTACCATTTTATTTCTACCATTTCACTCAACCTTTGATCTTTTTTTTATTATTATTATTATTATTATTTATTCATTTCAATAATCAGAGGTGGAGCCACAGTGGCTTAGTGGCCATGCACGTCCAGGGTCCAGGTTCGATTCCCACTTCTGTGTGTATGGAGTTTGCATGTTCATGGTGGGTTTCCTCCGGGTACTTGGGTTTCCTCCCACAGTCCAAAGACATTAAGCAAACTGGGTTCCTGCATTGCCTGTAGTGGGTGAATAAGCGTGTGTATGTGTGTGTGCCCTGCGATGGAACTCCTGGACAGACTGTATGAAGAATTAAGCGGTGTACACGATGAGTGAGTGTAGAAAAGGCTTTTAGGCACGTTTTTTTTTTTTTTTATTACATCACGGTATTAGACTGACTCCGCGGTTCCACCTTAAAACCCGAGCAGGGATGCGCGTCCCCGTGAGAACTGTGCGCGAGATCATGTGCGAGTCCACGCGTCCGAAAAGTAGGTTAGCAGGCTTAGAGGGAGGGACACACACACACACACACTCACCAGCTCCGAGCACGCACAAACGTGTCATCAGCGTGGTCTGGTCAGGTTTATTGCGCGCGCCACAAGGAACTGGACCGAGTTTAACGCGCTGCTTTTCCCGATGATGCGCTTCTTTGGAGATGAAACATTATCCTGGTTTAGCTTACTAAGCTTACTAAAGCTAGCCACGTAACTCTCGAACTTGTTTCATTCTCAGCATTTTGCGGATTCATACATTTTAAAAGAAGAAGAGGAAGAAAAAAACTCAGAAATGAGAGGTAAGCCTGCTTAATCTCTTTTCCCTAATCTGGTTGAAGACATTGCTCGTACGTACCGATTTATTAATCTTGTATGAACACATAACTAAACTAATAAGTAAAACACGCAGATTGAATTCATTTTTATGTTTGTTTGTATGGATCATATGCGCGTTTCCTCACGTGCAGTGCGCATGTTTGTCGGCCGGTATTTTAAACTGCGTAGTAATGGCTACCGAGCTAATCCTTCCTCACAGTGTGTGTGTGTGTGTGTGTTTTAAGTTTGTGATGAGCTTTTCATGCCCTTATTTTTTCATACGCATTGGGAGTGTTATGCATGCCTTTAGGCGTGGGTGACTTTATGTATGCATTAGGTCACGTTAAAGAGCATGCGAAATGTTTAAAGCAACGATTGAAGCACAAGAGAGCACAATCTATATTCTGGTAAAAACAGAATTGATGCATTCCTGGGTTTCACACTTCAAGAAAAAGCTGGATGACTCATGACACGGGATTCGCTTTCAAGTCCATGCCTTTGACTTTGATCTTGAACTAAACAGTAAGAAAATAAAGCATAGCATCTGAAATAAGTTAAAATGCATATATACAGGGTTTTATATATATATATATATATATATAAAGAGAGAGAGAGAGAGAGAAGGAGAGTATGCGTGTTTTATTGTGTATTTATTTAATATATTTGTTGTGGTGGGTGTTGTGTCATGGTGTTGTTGTTGTTCTTTGCGCACCAGCATGGCCGGCTGCGTGAGCAGGGAAGAGCCGGCTGTTCCACTGACCCACTTAAGTCAGCGCGTATTATACGCCGAAGGAAAGGGGAGGGGCCAATGAGCTAGGAGGCGGGGCTTACCTCAGAGTCGTGCAGAGCCACGCGGTTTGTTTTGCGGAGCCGCACCGGCCTCAACCACTTGCTCGTTCTTACCACATTACCACGTTTCTATGTATTTCATCGGCAGTTCCAGGTGCACGATGTTATAAGATATAAAAGCTCAAGGAAATCATGCTACAAACTATGTTTATTTACTAACAAAATAAATATTTATTTTGTTGGGCATTATTGCAAAAATCTTATTTTTATTTCTATCCATGTGGGCACATAGGTACTAGAATGTGAGATTTTCCTTTTTTTTTAACTTGTTTTTTAAACTACATAAATGTTCACTTAGTTAACTATGATTGTTATTCTTGTAATAAGTGCTAAGCCATCTTGTTAATTTCATAGATAAACAATCTCTTTTTCATCATGCACGGTCCTTTTTGAAATGATGTACAGTATGTGAAAATGGCACTGCTAGTACCTGTCACCTAACTGAAAAGCGTGGGTTAAAAGCGTTTTTCCATTCACCTGGTGGTGGTGAGATTTTTTGTTCCAATCGATCTCCCTGGGTCTGAACTCCTCAGACGTCAGCGGTAAGGTAAGAGCGTAAGACCCTTAGTATTGGTGTTACAAAAGTGCATCAGATTATTACTTTTTTGTACGACATTTCATCAGGTGTTTGGCTGCTCAACATTTTGTTGCTAATAATAGAATTTTTATATATTATAATAATCCAAAGACAATCTAAGTATATAATAATATATATATAATAATAGCATTTTTTTCTTTCTCATTTTAATTGAAGCTCCAGCAGTTTTTTCGAATGTCATATTGAATGTAAATTTCAAACCAAAATTTGTCATTATGCTTGTTGGCATTTAGAAAGATTTTCATATTTTAATTTTAATATAATCTTACAAGATGTACAATAGCATATTTAAAAGATTAAAAACACACTGTATTTGGATAAAAAATCTGCTAACATCAAGTTTATATAACAAAAGAAAGCATGTAAATAATGTGTTTGCTTAAATTTAGGAGTGCATCAATTTTGTTTTTGCCAGAATATAGATGTAGATCTCTTGTGCTTTAATTGTTGCCTTAAACAACATTCCGCATGCTCTTTAACGTGACCTACTGTACATAAATGCATACATAAAGTCACCCACGCCTAAAGGCATAAACATATTTTACAAAAAGCGTTTTTAAAAGTGTTCATCCTGGCTTAAGATGGCTTTTTTTTTTCTTTTTTTTTTTTTTTTTAGGAATTATTACTTGTAAAAGGATTATTAGGGGAGAATTAAATGACAGGTTTTAATTTTACACAAATATAAAAAGAATATGAGGTACTTTTATTTTGTTATACAAATAAATAAATAAATGAATAAATAAATAAAGATTCCCTAATACATTTTCTGTGGGAAGCTTGTATAGCATGGTCTACATGTACTGTAGTGCATTACTGAGATTGTAAAAAGCCCTTATGTAATACTCTGGAGCATTGATGGTTTTTTTTTTTCATTTTTATTTAATAATCTCTTTCAAAAATTTATGCGTTATACGGTATATGCATTTTTGTGGATCATGTAAGACCTGACCTCAGTGATGACCTGTTCTCCCACAATACTGTGTTGTTAATTAACACAATGTTTGATGCTCTACTTCACTTATACATAACAGAGTTGACCTGCTATACAAGTGCATGCTTTGGGACTCAGTCATAAAATGGCTTTTTTTCATGTTACATGTTATCATCATGTGTTATTCTTAAAATGTAGTTATGTTTGTAGAGCTCTTTCAACCTAAAAATATTTTGCTTAATCATTTTCATACCTTTGGTAGAGGATAATTGTTCCATAACCTTTGTGGCGCATTACTATACTGCTGCTTTCAAAGTATTCATTGAATGGATAAGTCTGATACCTTCATCTTTGTCTTGTGGAGGTTGTTGGTTATGTCACAACCTGTTATTGTTTTTTTTTTTTAGTTTTTCTTCATAACTCTCCTAAATTGTTTGTGATCATTCACTATTGTTTGCATTGTTGAGTCCTTGATGTCTGGTTGTGGGTATAATAGTGGTTTCTGTCTGTTATTACAATCCAATCCTGGTTATGCTGTTATGATTTCTTCTATTTGCTCAGCTTTAAAATGGCTCGCTTTTCTCCCAATGACAGCTCTCTTGTCTTTATTTTGGTTTACCAAAATGCAGTCTTCAAAGTCAAAACCCAAGGATCAAACCAAGTACAGACATTTAGAGCAAGTAAAAATTGTAAACAATCTGTCTAAAAGGGCATATCTGGGCAAAAATAATTACCTCTGAGTCAAATGTTTCAATATTTTTTATCATTGGAAAAAAGAGGTGGCTTCAAACATAAGATCTTGAGCCACTCCTCATAGGTAAATTAAAATAATGTAAATTGAATTAAAGTAATGGGAAGAAATGTTTGACCGTGACAAGCTGTGAACTGCCTAAAGATGCAATTTTATAAATTGGTCGCAGCAACCTAATTTCCCCTCTCATCTGTTCCAACCACTCAGCATTGAGCATCACCAGTATACCAATGACCAGCCTAAACATCTGTAATCATCAGCACCTGTTTCTCACTGTTCCCATCTTAAGTTTTTTTATTTGACCCAAACGTCTTTGCCTTCCTGCTCCAGTACTTTCAGAGGCGAATGTATATACAGCATTTACAGTGTATATAAAGAACGTTTATTTTTATATCCTTCCTTATTGTAATGCAAGTAATCACAGTTGTTTAACACATTTAAAATGAAGAGAACAGATGTAGATAATTATCGCACAAACTGTTTTTGACAGTGCTGCAGAGAACAGATTTTCACTGTTTTTATAAAAAAAAAAAACAGACAGAGCAAGACACAAACATTAGAGAGTCTTAGTCCATGCTCTTTAAGCCTGCGAGATGTAGCATGATAAGACACTTTGTTTGTGTTCAAAAAGACAGCATTGAGATTGCATAGCAGTTTCCTTTTTCAGTAAGACACGGTGTATGCAATATTGCATCGATGTACAGTACATACAAGGAAATGAATGAAAAATATTTGCAAATCAGAGGAAGCATCAATAAATCAAATCAATGCTGTTGTGGTCCTGTTTGCTTCGTACCACTTTGCTGTAGACGTACAGTACTACAAGCCAAACTGTTCTGTTCTGAATTTTTTCCTTAGATCCAGTCATTCTTTTTTGAATAGAAGTCACTTGCTGTATGTGAATGATTAATGTTGAGCTGACCTTTAAACTGTTTTCAGAATCAGTAGCCATATTTAAAGGATAGTTCATAATTATGAAGTGGGTGTGAAAAAAAAACAAATCAACAAATGAGCAGCACACATCTTGAGCATAATGTTTCACAGTTGCTCCGGGGGTCGGCTGGCTGCTGGGGAGCTGTACCTGATTCTAGTTAGAAGGTAGAAAATCGGTTACATATATTTTGTTCTTTTTGCAGCTTTTTTTGTATTTTGTATTTAAAAGCTGTTTTTTGGTACTGTTTGGGGTGCTGCTATTCATCACAACAGCACTTTCTCTGTTACAGATAAATGAGAATTTTTTTTAGAATTAAACAAAATGATTCGAAATTCTATAATCTATAATCAAAAAACAACAACTCTAATTTATAAAGATGGATTGTGTATATATATATATTATACTTATTTTTAATGTTTTAGAATGTGTGTGAAACTATGTATTTTCTGTTGTTACAACATTTACACATTTTTGAAAAGAAATCCGTTGTTACTTTAAAACGATAAACGATAATGATAATTTATGAAACGATAATGTATTAGGAGCTGTTAACTACAACAGATTCAAAAATTCAGTAGCACTGGAGCAGGAATGAAAATTATTATATGGTCGTACGTGTCTTTATGTAAATGCTATATGCTAGTAGTAATAACAGTGCATCAGAAGATACACTGAAATAAAGTAAACAGTAAATGAGGAACAAGTGATTATTCCCATTGAGATTTATTAGTGAACCTGGAACATCAAGGCCCTTTGTCAGAGCTCATTTTCTGTTTTTATGAGTTTATTAGTTCTCTTATCCTTTATCACCGAGTCCTGAGGTCAGAGGAAAGTAATGTAAACAGCGTCATGGATTTGCAGTCCCTCTGAGACTGAGCTGCGATTTTTGCACTATTTGAGTGTTAATCCCAATGACGATGTCCCTGATGCACTCTGTTCATCTGAAACTCTAGTATTTGATTAAGGAGATAATTCTCAAAAGCAACACTTGTTTTATAAAAATATGTTTAGGACAGCGTGCATAGATACAGAAGGAAAGTCAAATCATTGCATTCAGTAGCATGTTGATTAATCTAATGTATTGAAGTGTAATGCACTTTACCACATTAGACAGCCACAGAGACAGATTATATATTGATGAAAATATACTGTACTGTACACCCACCAGCCTTTTTATTAGGACATCAACAATAACATCAGGTAATGTTTATTGGAGACAACAGAATGTGATTTGTTTGTTTAACGTTGCAAGGTTGGACGCTTTTTATGTATTTTAAACACTGATGCTTTTTAACCACACCAGTTGCTAGAGTTTACTTGGAAAAAAAATTATCTTGTTGAGTTGGAAATACCTTGTTAATGTAAAATGAAAGGCGATGGACCAGGCTGGTTCAAGGTAAATAACCACTCTTTGCAACCATGGTGAGCAGAAAAGCATCTTAGAATGCACAGTCTGTCAAACAAGTGGATTGACTACACATTGAGTTCATCTTGTGTTCCACTCCTGTAGACCGAGAACATACAGTAGCATGCAGTAGGATACATTAGGGCAGGATTTAACAAAACTGTACAGTTGGTAGCTGAAGTCTGATAAATCTTGATTTCTGCTGATTGGCATCACCAGCATGATTCCATACCCCAATCCTTGCCTTTTATTATTTGATTAACACAATATTTGAAAAACAGCCACGGCACAGTGGTGTAGTGGTTAGCACTGTTGACTTGCATCTCCAGGGTCCAGGCTCGATTCCTGTCTGTGTGTTAATGGAGTTTGCATGTTCTCCCCGTGCTTGGTGGGTTTCCTCTGGGTACTCTGGTTTCCTCCCACAGTCCAAAGACATGCAGATTAGGCTAATTGATGTTCCCAAATTGCCCTAAGTGTGTAAGTGTGTGTGTGTGTGTTCCTTGCGATGGACTGGCACCCTGTCCAGGGTGTACCCTGCCTCATGCCCTAAGTCTCCTGGGATAGGCTCCAGGCTCCCTGTGACCCTGAATACTGGATAAGGCAGTAAAGACAATGAGTAAGAAAGTGAATAACAGCCTTAATTGCATGTTACAGCTAGCATGTTCTTTCTGACTATGTTCGTACCTCGATGGTCATAAGCTATCCATCTCTTATTGGCTATTCGAAAAATTCCATAAAGGCAAACTGAGTCATATCAGTTTCTCTTGTCATTCCGCTTTGGGTTGTTTTTTATGATCATTTTAGAAAGTGTGTCCTGTTATACTAGTACATTTTAGTAATACAATAAATAAATAAGATTTTGTACAGGTATTCTTAGTAGGAAATTTGTCAGTTAATTCTTAACTGTTCTTAGCAGATTTTTGTCTGTTTACGCATTTAGGATATCTCTTAAAGTGCGTTGACTTTCTTTTGTCCCAACAAGTCAGGACAAGACAATACCCCTTCCTGTTAAAAGAGGGCAGCCTTGTCTGAGATTTAGTTTTGATTATTTCCTGTTTTGCTGCCATTACCAGTCAGTGGGCTACAAACATATACACACCCAAGAATTTTGAAATCTTGCCTGTGTCTTCATGACAATCCTTAAAAAAATATTCAGTTTTTGAACCAGCTATACAGTATCTTCCTCATATAACAGCCTTAATGCCTTAAAACCTATTTGGTTTTGGATATGTTTTATGTTATTGGCCAGTTTAATGGCTTATAGGTTAATATGGTGATTATTAAAGAACTGCACATGAAACTTTTATATTATCTTGGTTGCTAATTATCTCTATTATCTTGTATTATCAAATTATTTTCATTTATTTCTTCTCAGAGCCATATTATGTCATTCTGACTTTTGCATATTGACTGTTGCATGGCAATTCCCAACTGAATAGGGTGTTGGGACTCTTGATGCGCTCTGTACTTTGACTGATCAGAGTACTGATCACCACCTTAGTCATTTTAGACATCTTAGTCAAGACTATCAGAAATTATAGTAAAATAGATCCTCATTCTCCTAGGGATGTTCAAGTCAAACCGGGATTTAATTGTGCAGAATAACAGAAACACAGTTCTGAAAGTAAAAACTACCATTATTTTTCTGTATAATCTGCTACACTGATGCATTTATTACAAACAAATGTGTCTCTTCCACAAGTTATCCATCGATTTTCAAACGTCATGTGTTCCATTCGCTGAATGTTTATAGGAACAACTGCAGTGGGCACTTTAGGCTCAACATCTGATTCTTCATTCTTCCATTCAGATGTTTCGTTGCAGATAAGAGTCTCCTCACTGTTCCTGGCTTTTGTAGTTCTGAAGTTCTATTTGCGTCTTCATTCATGCGGAATTTCATCACAAATCCTGGTTTGATTTGAACGCCCTTCGTAATTCATGAGCAGTTTATGAAATTGCATCTTCATATCAAAGGTAATGGGATTTGATTTCATTCTGTTTCAAACTGCAGCTTTTGAGGAAATATACCTACCCCACTCACATAGGCATTTCTCGACCATATTTAAACCAAACTGTCTGGCACAAAACTTTCTAGGATATTCACTCATCTCATGAATCTGTATACAACATGTCTGGTGATGCTTCTCTGCTCACTCCTGGTGGATGTCTGTGTGAAGTTCAAAGTCTCTCTGATTGTTTAAACAAATCACAGCAACCTTTCTCTCTTTTTTTTTTTTAATTGCTGTACTTTTGACTCCTTTCATAGCAAGCCAAATGAACATTAGCTAAATTTTAAACCATAGTTCACTGAAATACTGTACAAGTAAGCTAGTATCTGGATAACTATTCTCTAAAGTTGACTGCCCATGTTGAGCATGGCATTGCAGCAGCTTTTAATATAGTATATAAGTAAAGTGTAAAAGAGTGGAACTTATTATATAACAGCAAAGGCTTAGTGGGACTCTCTGGCAATCGGTTAGTGTGTTTGGCTGTCAACCACAAGGTTGGTGGTTCGATGTCACAAATTTTAGGGACAGTGGTGGCTCATCGTGTAAAGGCTCTGCGTTCTCGGCGGTTTGAGCCCCACCTCTGCCCGGTTGCTGCTGTTGGGCCCAGAACCGCTTAATGGCTGACCCTGCGCTTTGACCCCAAACTATTAACAAAGCTGGGATATGCAAATAATAAAGAATTTAACTGTGCAGGTATCTATATGTGACAAATAAAGGCTTAACATAACTGAACAAAGGCAGAACTAAATCTGGAAAGGATTGTTTATCAAGCACATATGTGAGTGATGGACAGGTGTGCACAAACATTTGGTCATGTAATATGCTTTTCTTCTTTATTATCATTTTGTCACTCCCAGAGGTTTTCTACCAGTTTAAATAAAATGTAATCTTTCAGATATTGATCTGTAATTAGGCTGTACTTTTTAACATACATTTTAAAGAATGTACAAGTTGGATATGCACATATATTATTACCTGACATAGATCATTTACCATTTACAACATTATCACCATATGTTTATCACATAGGTTTCACCTTTACAGAGAAAATAGGAAAAAAAAAAAATCAAATAAAGTGGCCTAGACTGTCTCCTGCTTTTTGAGTGAGAAAGTGTGTCAGTAGGACATCAAGTGCACATGGGCTGAAAGCCAAGACCTGCTGCGTAACATGTTCTTTGGCCAATCAGAGATGAAGCTACATATTTCTATACCAGTACACATGAGAAAACACTGAGTGGGTGGGACTGGTGTGCGTCTTAACCGAAAACCCCCGAGAGAATCTGTAGACTGTGTGTAATTAAACTCGGCTGGAGAAAAATTACCCAATGTTTGCAGATATGTAGTTACAGTCTGGAAAGATTTGTAGTGGGGTGGATGGGTTTAAAATTGTGATTTGAGGTGGAGAAACAATCAAGACAATGTGCCCACAGATGGCGGTTATATAACTGAAAAAATCGGAGCGGGAGGGGCAAGGGCACTCGGGGCTTTACTGATTTTTCCGCTTCGTGCCCCAGAATACAATGTCGTGGTCATTTGCCTTCAGCTGTCTGCTGCGTCAGAGAAAAGAGTAGAAAATGGAGGACAAACTGTTCTCTGCACAATCTGTAAAATAGGCCTATACCCAGAAAAAAGCAACATTGGCAAAGTCAACGTAACCACTCATTCACTGCAGTATGCTAGAGCTGAACATAAAGAGGTATTCGGTAGATTTATTTTTTTCTGGTGCATTCAAAATTAAACATAACATACTGTAAAATTCATTATTCATTAATTATTCCTGCCAAACATGTGATGAGAACTTATAGGATCGGGACAGAGCAGTGTGTGATCATAAGAAGACTTATTAGTAAAGCATTTTAGGAGACGGGTTTTAAAAATTAGACTTTGTAGGAATGAAAAGGGTGATGTGTATCTAATAAGAGCAAATTTATTCGTGCAGGGGGACGTCTATCTAGAAAAGGTAACGCATGCTGCGATGCACCCATCATGCCCATGGTACAAGACTCTGGAGTTGGAGTTGAGTTGGTCCCTTCAGCAGCATTATGTGGCAATAAAATAAAGTTAACTGATGACCTAAATGTACTGAATGACCAGGTTATCGTTTTTTTAATAATGACAGCACAGCCATGTTCCACAGCAACAATGCAAATATTGAATAGGCTCAAAGTGTAAAAGACTTGCTCGGGCAGCATTAGGAATCATTTTCACACATGAATTGGCCACCACAGAGTCCTGACCTCAATCCAATTGAAAGACTTGTGCTGGAGAAGACTTTACACAAACAGTGAATTTTTTTACTTTTTAGGTGACATATATAAAACAATATGATCTTTCAGAACAAATTTATTATACAAGTTGCATGGTGGTGTAGTGGTTAGCACTGTCGCCTTGTACCTCCAGGGTCCGGGTTCGATTCCCCCCTCTCTGTGTGCATGGGGTTCCGGGTACTTCATTCCACAGTCCAAGACCTGCAGATTAGGCTAATCGGCGTTCACAACATTGCCTGTAGTGTGTGAATAAGTGTGTGATTGTGGCATCTTCTACATGTAGACTTTTCTGTGGTAATCTGTGCTCTAACAAGCCAACTCAGTTAAAATCAGGACTCGAATTATAAATAAGGAGAGGAAATGGCATTGGTTTGACAATAGTTCCAGTATTCATGCTGGATATCTAAGGTTTATTCCACCCACCTCTCTTAAGAATGCTTGTAATGGTTTGAGAGATGCGACATTGTACATTTGGATAAAGATAACCGAACAAAAGCTATAGCAGTCATTTTAACAGGAGCCGTGTGATATAGAAAGATAACTGTTTTGGACTTGCAGAATGGTATTCTTTTCCATATAATTAATGAAATGCACAGCCCATCTGTTCATATTTCAACATGCTTATAAGTGCTCTATCACAAAAGCCGTCGTGTTAATGAGCTGCTGTTAAACATCTAACCTTTTGCTGAGTCACCCTGCTTTTTATGCATTTTACTCCTTAATATTATTCATCCTAAAGTTAGTGTCAGAAATGTGTGAATAACAATGGCGCTGTTCACTGTGGTACTTTGTTTTGTCTGCAGGTCTTTTTCAATTGTAGCATCTTTTAAAAATATTGTGTCTCTTTTTTAAGGTACATCACTAGTTCATGTTCTTTCTTTTTTTAATGTTTTCTTACCTTTATTTTGTGAAAAGACATGGCCAAAGGCAGTGTTAGTGAAGGTCATTATGAAGAGGCCATTATTTTGTACCATTCAGTGGAATTATCAACAGCACTGGGTTGGTTTTCTATAGCATGTAATATGTGAGTGGGTGGTTTCCTAATGACTATGATCTCATTTTGTGTCTATTCATTATATTTCCGCAGCTCAAATAGAGGTGATTCCATGTAAGATCTGTGGTGATAAGTCTTCTGGGATCCATTATGGTGTCATCACCTGTGAAGGCTGCAAGGTAGATACTCGTTATATCTTATTTTCCATTTTCTTTGAGTCATATCGTATTATTTTCATAAATTTGCAACCTACTGAACAGAACCTCCTACAAGGCCATATACTGTACATGTTACACTGCACTGATGCTAAGCCATATTCTACAACAATTTCTTAAGAATCGTCCTTAGCAATTTTAGTTGCTAACTACAACCAAGGCAACATCTTTCATACTTGCATAGTTTTATAGTTTTTTAAAAATCATTTTACAGGGATTTTTCCGACGCAGCCAACAGAACAACGCTATGTACTCATGTTCACGGCAGAGGAACTGCCTGATCGACCGGACCAACAGGAACCGCTGCCAGCACTGTCGTCTCCAGAAGTGCTTGGCACTTGGCATGAGCCGAGATGGTAAGATATCGACCACATAGTTCTGCCATGTAAATGCAATTGGACTTGTTGTTTGCTAGCTAAAAACCGGCAGCTGTAAATCATTAGGATGTTTTACATTTGTAGCATTCCCAAGCAAATTAATTTTTGTTTTAATTCTCCAACCCTTCGATGGATACACGAATGACTCCATTATGTTGTTGCTTACTGATTAGAAATCCAAGGACATGATTTGACTGAACTAAAAGCAAAGAGTTCACTCTCTGTTTCTTTTTTATTTTCATTTCATTCGAAATGTAATATTTAGCTTTAACTAAATGAAAAACATAGCACAAAATATTATAGTTCTTAAAATACAAACTTATCAAAAGTAATCAACATGTTAAAAATCACCTACATGTCCGTTGTCCCATAGCGGTAAAGTTTGGGCGCATGTCAAAAAAGCAACGTGACAGCCTGTACGCGGAGGTGCAGCGGCACCAGCAGCTGACTCAGGAGCCTGAGGAGACAGGCGAGGAAGGTGTACACAGCCGCTCGTACGGCAGCACAGGCTCCAACACCACCCTAAGTGATCTAGACGACATCACCACACTGCCCGACGGCCTGCTGTTCGACCTGCCACTTACACCAGGGGAGGCAGCTGAGTACTGTGCCCTCGAGCTGCTCGAAGGTGGGGCCAGTAGTGGAACAGGAAGTGCAGTGAGCAGCAGCTCATCCAATCAAAGCTCTCCAGAGCCTAGCATGCTGGATATAGTGGAAGCAGGTCGGGTGAAGCACGAGTACCAGCTGCTTCCTGAACCCAGCCTTCTCACGCACGCGCTGCTGGGGGCGCTATCCGATGACTGCTCCCTGCTTGATATAGGTGAGTGTTTTTTAATTAGAGGTAACATGGTTAGCAATGTGTGCGCGTCTTCTGGAATCAAGCAAAAATAATACACAGCTAGAGTCATGATAACTGCAGTGTTATTTATGAATAACCAATCTTAGCTCATGACAGGACAACCGTATGACTTTAATAATGTGTAAATTAATAAAAGCTTCAGAATTTCCATTTGTGAAGTGTTTAGCGTCAGTGATTAACTCATAAATGATTAACATGAGTGTTAATGTTAGCATGTTGTTCTTGCTATTATTACTTTATTTCTTGAATAAAATTCACATTAAAGTACCAAAATATTTCCTATATCAAGAGATGGACATACGAAGATGTTTTTATTGAGCGTTAGCTGATCTGTTAGCTTTCTGTCTAACAATTAATCTGTTAATTTTTATTTCTTGAATTAAATGGTTATAATGGTATATGACAATTGACTGTTATTGATATCTTCAGCGCAAATTAGTCATTATACCTCTGTTACTAGGCCTGGAACAGTACGCATGACTCATTTAACTGCCCTGGCATAGGCAACTAAAAATTTATGGTTTGTCTAAGCCATTTATGATTCTGACCTTGGTCTGTTATCCTTGTAAAATATCGACTTAAGCAAGAGACAAAATTAAACTCAGCCCCACTGTGTGACAGTTGTTTTTTTATTATTTTTTTTAATAACAACAATGTTAAAATACTATTTGTGCTTTGGACATTGTAATTACACTGTAAACACACAAATGTTTTGTTTTGAAGACATCGGTGGAGACACCATTTTAATCAAGAACATTGCTTATCTGGATAATTGTCCTCTGGTGAATGCATTAAATTGACAAAAACACTGGCATTATTAAAATATTTAGTTCATATTGTGATCATATGCTCTTAATTTAGCAGCTCATGACTTAATCAATTCAAGATTAAGTGCTCTTTTATGAGCTTTATAGGGAATCGTGCTTAAACTGCATCGGTCAACATATCTATTAAAAAACTCTCATCCTTAACTCTATTCGAATGCCAATGCCAACATTCATCTTAAGCAGATGTTGTACAGCTAAGTTTTAAGCTAAGGCACATCTGAGCCTAACAAGTACACCTATTCCACTAACCTCTCACTAGCCATCTAAAGTTTATTGTAGGGAACAAATCTTTCAAATATCTTTTAATCCCAGTCTGTGCTCTACATATGTTTTGTTACCTAACTTGCTGTACGTTGTTCTCCAGCCTGTGGATAGTCCAAGCAGGCTAGTAAAAGTTCACACAAGAAGATAAAACGAGAAGGCACACATACACTCGCACACTCTTGCCTGGTATATCCGAGTTTGAAGTACAAGAATAACAAAATAATGAGTGCTCCAACTGAGCAACTTACTCCCAAGTTAAAGAAGACAGACAGAGAACCTAAGCTCATTACTTATTCAGCAAGAAGGAAAAAAAAAAAGAAGATTATTACTTCTTGCATATCCATTGAACATGTGTACTTGCTCTTTCCTGGTTGGCTGCAGCTCCTTCTCAGTCTCAGACTTTTCCAACAGTTCCTACTAGTGATGGGAAGTTTGGATCATTTTAGTTATTCGGTTCTTTGAATCTTGTTCATTAAAATGAGCAGATATTTTTTTGCCATTTAGTTAATTTCAGTTTTTAATCAAAAATAAAATAAAATGTTACATTTTTACTAAACAAACCCGTCACATCTACAGTAATGAAAATATTACAATGCCACTAAGAATATATTATGATAAACAGAATGAGCAGCTCATTGTTCATATCTTTTGGTCCGCGTCGTCCGTTCTTTTGTCACATGACACCCATAGATGCTATGCAGTGCATAACACCCTCTCACTGTGAATAACAGATACAGGACTGTCTGCAGCTCATAACCATTGAATTTAAAAGCCTTCATCAGCTTGCTGTAGTAATAATAATAATAAATAATAATAAAATTATTATTCTGAAGATTTTTTAATAATAAAAAATACAGAGCCAAAAAAAAGCCTTGTTTTTATACAGAGCCTCCAAAATGCGTTCTTTGAAATCATGCTCTTATTATATTAGATATTTACCTATGTAGTAACGCTAAAGTATTGACCTGTGTGTCCAGAGCGGATCACTCAGAATGTGGCGAAGTCCCATTTAGAGACGTGTCAGTACAGCACAGAGGAGCTGAAACGACTCACCTGGAGTCTGTATACGCCAGAGGAAACCCGCTCCTTCCAGCTCAAGGTACGCACTACAGTCCGCTGCGTTTCAGCTTGTTTCATGCACTGATAATCAGAGCGATTACTTTTTTCTGATTGAATAGTTAGACAAATGAGGAGTTAGGGAAATAAGTAGATGAATGAGACAGTTAAGCAATAATAACATTGCTTCCTTATTTAAGCACTATTTAGAGACAGATTATAACGCTGCATTCGCTGGTTTTAAACATAGTCAGTGTGTTGTATATCTATGCCACTACATAAGTAAAACGTTGATATTTTGTTTCTTTATTTTTGTTTCGGTAATGCAGCAGTGAAAAAAATCTGATCTGTTCTCTAATGTTTGAAATGTTATATAATTATTGTTATTTAGGTTTTCAGGTTTTTAGTTTAGCCTGCATACAGGAATAAAAGAATGAATGGCCAACAGCGTTACTGACTTAGGGAATTTGTCATTAGGTTTGGTAACATATTGACAACAACAGGAAAAAAACAAAACAAAAGAAGCTTGTGACAAAATCCAGTCTGTAATGACTGTCCCATACTGGATTTGTTCCCAACTTTGCAACACCACTACTGGTTAATAGGAACAAAGAAACCGCAAGTGTGTAAATCTGTAATTTACTGGTCACTGGTTATTGTTCTTCCCAATGATCAGTTACTGATACCTGTTCCTCCCAATGACGAGTCACTGGTTATTGTTCTTTTCAACGACCAGTCACTGATTACTGCTCTTCCCGATCATTAGTCGGACTCACTGTTCCTTCCAACAACCATGTTCTTCCCAAGGATCAGTAACTAATTATTATTCTTTCCAATAACCAATGACTGATATCTTTTCATTCAAAACACCAGTTACTGATTATTGTTCTCCCCAATGACCAGTCACTGATAACTTTTCTTCCCAACGACTATGTTCTTCCCAAGGATCAGTCACTGATTATTATTCTTCCCAATAACCAGTCAATGATAACTGTTCTTCCCAATGACCAGTCACAGCTTATTGTTTTTCTTAAGGATCAGTCACTGACTATTATTCTTTCCAATAAATAGTCATTGATGACTGTTCTTCCCAAAGACCAGTCATTGATAAACATTCTCTTCAATGACCAGTCACTGATTACCGTTTTTCCCAATGACCAGTTGCGGCTTTCCACTATTCCCAGTTGAGCAGTTGCTGATCACCGTTTTTCCCAAAAAGCATTCAGTGATCACCATAGTTTTTCCATCGTTCTCTTGGTTTTAAACTCTCGACTCCCTTTCGCTGTTAAGATTTGTTTGTCTGCATTTCAGTTTATTTTATACAAATACACATGCTTAAATTTTTAAAAATGTGTTTATTCTACAGTGTTATTATATTTTGGTGAATGCTTTTTGATATGCAAATTAGTCTGTGTTTTCATCTAGCGGTTTCTCGTTACTTTCTGAAGATGCATTAGCTATTTCTCCCTTCAAAGAGTTGGCAGAACTGGAGGGATAGATGAGTGTTTGTTTGCATGCCTGTTTGGATGGATATTTAAATAGATAAATATATGCCTGTGCAGGCTAAATAGAGATAAGTCTGTATTTTAAGGCTTCATACATAATAATTAGACTTTCCTGATCAATAGACAAGCATTACATGCATCACTGGCTTAGCATTGACAAAAGGATTCTTTCCTTGACGTATTCACGTTTGATTTTTTGGAGCACACATTCATGAACTAACACAGCATTGATTGTCTGATTAACACATTGATCATGTCTTGTGCAGTCTGCCGAGTGGATGTGGCAGCAGTGTGCCGTGCACATCACCAACGCCATCCAGTATGTAGTGGAGTTTGCCAAGCGCGTCAGTGGCTTCATGGACCTCTGCCAGAATGACCAGATTATCCTCCTTAAAGCAGGTCAGTGCTATAGAACCGGGCACACTGACCAGAACTTAGATCACATGCATATACAGTTGACATACTCCAGATTCCACATCACGCTTTCTGATAATTTAAGACTTTTTAACTTATTAACATAATTAAGAAACACTTTAAAAGTAAGTGGTCCGGCTAATTAAGGAATAAATGGCGGCGTGTGTGAGGTGATGTTATGATGACGGCATGTCACAAAGTGTTTTAATCCTTTCTATATCAGCTCTTTGCCAATGTCAACACAATTATTCATTTATTTATTAAACAGTAAGACATTTACCCACTTTTAGTTGTGTTTATTGCCATAGAGCTTACAGTTAGCTTCCGTTATTGCGTACAGTATAGTAGCACAAAAAAAAATCACAGCTAATTTGAAGAATAAAGGAACTGCAATTATTAAAGGATTTTGTCCTAAAAACCTTCCTGTGTCTCAAAGCTAAAAGGCTTAGGTCTAATCATTACAAAGCACTGCCACTAAAGATTCCATGAATGTTAGTTCCATAAATGTATAACTACATTATTTTTTAAAACTGAAGTTAATATACGTACACTGCCTGGGCAGTCAATCGGTCAGTTACATTCTGTACTGATAGACAGACAGACAGACAGACAGACAGACTGCCCCCACCCACCCACCAGCCCACCCACTCTTTAAGTGTGAAAATGATTCTTTATGTTTGCATGGGAGTTTGGGGGAAAAATGAATGAGATAACCTGATCATTCAGTATATTGTAGGTCATCAGCTGACTTAATTTCATTGCCACATAACATTTCTGAGTCTAGACCTGACTAAAGCAACCCAAGGTCATACTGTGTAACACAACTCCAAAGGTGTGTACAGTGGCCACTATGCATGATGGGTGCGTCGCATAATGCGCTTCTCTTCTTATCCTGACAGAGCAATGCAAGGTTGATGGTTTGCCACTATTCATCCAGGATATAATAATTCACTGAACAGTTCTTGACCAAATTCCAGCCATTTTAATGTTTCTCTTTGCAACTTTTTGTAAATGATAATTTACTTAATGACATACATGAAGTACACCAAGTCATGTATACATGAAAGCAAAAAACAGGCATGAAATATGGATCTCTATGTGCCTTATTGTTTACAACCCTTAAAACATAAGATTTCTTGGCTAACCTTTCTCCCTTCTTGTCTTTTTGTCTCCAACTTTCTTTTTCTCTATACATTTAAATTGATATTGACATCCAATTCTGGGTGGGAAAAATTACATTTTGATATAACTACGCTTTGATATTGATACTCATTTTTTTTTTCCTCATTGTATATTTAACATTTCTTTAAACTTTTGAACCTCCTTATCTGGGAAAAACATTTCTTTCTTTGTTATTTTTGGATTTGCATGCTCTTTCGGCATGGTGGAGCATGTTTCCTCCTTTCCCCTCTTTCCTTCTCTCTATCTCTTTGGCTCTCTGTCTCTATGTCGACACTTGCAGGCTGCTTAGAGGTCCTGCTGATCCGCATGTGCCGCGCATACAACTCAACCAATAACACAATGTTGTTCAACGGCAAGTTTGCCAGCCCTCAGCTCTTTAAAGCACTAGGTAAGTGTCTACATACTGTACTGTATATAACACACAGTGTTTGAGGTCCAAAAAACAAGTTGTGGTATTGTAAATCAATTTAGCCACATAGAAATGTACACCTTTTAAATTATATAAATTTAATAAACAGTGTAAAGATACCAATGTAGAAAATGCTGACAAATTCCTTCATAAATAGATTTTTAAGGTGAGGGATATCTTCTGATTTTGAGCAAAGAATAAATGCACATCACGAATGAATCAGTTGTAGTTCTCTGTGCTGGTTGGCCTAGTCTTTAAGATATGTGTGTGTGTGTGTGTGTGTGTGTGTGTGTCTAGGCTGTGATGACCTGGTAAATGCCATCTTTGAGTTGGCCAAAAGTGTGTGTCGCTTGCAGCTGAGTGAGGAGGAGATGGCCCTGTTCAGTGCCGCCATCTTATTATCGCCTGGTAAGCTACACTCAAGTATTAGGAATGTAACAGAATAAGAGTGCATGATAAGAACATATAATGTTTTTAAAATCCATACAAATATAAATTTAAGAGAACTTTTCAAAAGGTTTCACAGGGCATGTGGTTGTGATTGGAGGACTTGGGGCCTGGATGGCATTGTCAAGCTTATAGTCCTGTGATACACAATTTATTTTGTTAATGCTTCATCAGGTTTTTTTTTATAAGCCTTTTAGTTATTTTTATTTTTTTTGCTTTTAATAGAACCTGCTAAATTTGTAGTAAATTAAAGAAATTCAAACATCTAGCACACATTTATATTTGAAAACAATAAGAAACTTGATGATTGACGATAGCCAAAATTCACACACCATGCTGACATTACAGGAATTCCCACCAGTAATTATTAGTTGCATAATGAAATGGTTAATATTAAAAAAGAAATATGGTTTGCATTGCAAATACGCATAAATCATGATTTCTTCCACCTTCATTCCTTGAAACTTGTTCTCTCTTCTTATTCGCTCTTTCCCTCTCCTAGATCGCCCATGGTTAACCGAGAGTCAGCAGGTGCAAAAGCTGCAGGAGAAGGTTTATTTGGCACTGCAGCACAGCCTGCACAGGGGAGGAGGCGGTCAAGAGAAACTCGACAAGGTGAAGGAGATTACCAGACATGGTGTTCTATATAAACCAGACATTCTTTCTATATAAACAGGATGAAGAGTCATTGCTTGACTATTGCATCTTGATTTTTCATCTTGAAATTGCATTTTTTTTTTTTTTAGAAGTACCTATGTTTTTTTTTTTTTCCTAGGAAATGAAATAAAAAGAGCAATTGTTCATTTGGTAGCAAACTTGATTCATGATTAATTTTAAAGCAGCCATTACTTATACACGTATCTCACCTAAACTCGCCAAAACGTGCGGTGAATCGTGGTGAACTGTACTTACGGCCACCGCGCGAAACCGTGTTGGTTAGAGAGGGGTATAAGAGGATTCATACTGTAACTTAAGGTTAAGTAAGGTTTATTGTCTATTTATTTTAGATTTAACTTAATTTACATGTCTTTTCTAAATGCTGATTGTTCTTTCTATGTAAAAATATGATTATAGTGTTAGAAATTTGGTAATATTTGTAATATCTTTCTGTGGCTGAAATAGGATATCTGCATTTACATAATTTCCTAGGGGAAATGTATTTCGCAATATAAAATTTCGCCTTCGCCGCCAGAACAGATTATATTTGTATGCCGAGGTACCACTGTACTATACAGTATCTGTACAGTATGTAAATTCATACTGATCATTATTGGAAATTCTAAAATGACAGGAAATGCAAATCTTGCATCATTTCTCTGTTAAATTTGTACTAAATTTAACAGAGAAATGATGAAAACCTTTTTGAAACCAAGCACAAGACTTGGTTGCATCTTATTTACAATGTACAGCTTATTGTTCAACAGAAAATGGCAGCAGCTATTTCTTCAGTTGAGTTTCTTCATTTCTTTGACTTCCTGAGTTACATTTTTCAAGCATTGAAATGAGATTTGTGCTGTTAGGGAGTTTGGGGTTAATCGTAATTTATGTTGCTAATTGTTAACTTTTATGATAATGGCGGAAGAACTGTGTGGATATCTTTACTGTGTTTGTAGACTGTAAAGCTGTTGATGCTGTTTGTTTTGTGCTAGAAATGTTATGCAACCTATTTGCTGAGCAGGTTATAGTTAAGAATGTTCTAGCACTTCTAGTAGTACCTGTGATCATGGAGGGGCCAGAGAACTGGAGTTAGAACATGATTTAGATCAGATTGCAGTATGTTGTGGATGTTGGAAAGTCTGAGACCTAATCTGAAAAATGTGAGAATCGCAACTCATTTAAAGAGCCAAAATGTTGACTAAGTTGTTGTTCTTACTAGCACCCCCTGGTGGACATAATCCCCACCGCGTTAATCTAACAGAACTGTAGAATTTTCTAATTCTGTGATTTCTTTTTTTCCCCTCATAGATGGTGTCCAAGTTGCCACAGATGAAGTCGATTTGTAACCTCCACATCGACAAGCTGGAGTTTTTCCGTCTGGTTCACCCTGAAACGGCCTACAGCTTCCCTCCTCTCTATAGGGAAGTGTTTGGCAGTGAGATCAACTTCCCTGACTCCACTGACAGTTAGAGGAAAGGCGAGAAGAGTGTGTGTGTGTGGCGGGGGTGTATGTGGCAGAAAAGGAAGAGAATCGGATTTACTGGTGCAGAGAGAGGATGTGTGAAAGAGAGGATGTCAAAAACCGAGGAATATAAAGAATAGTAGAGGCCTCAGGTGTGAAAACCTTTCAGTGTAAAAAAAAAAAACCAAACAAACAAAAAAAAAGGAATCGAAACCTGTAAAAACCTCTTAAAAGCCCAGACAATCAGGCGTTTTTGTCATGTATGTGTAGGAAGAGCACCACACACACGACTAACGCATCACACACTCCTGTGACACACCAGTTCTAACACCTAAAAGCACTTTTTTTTCTATTATTTAGGAATATCTATTCAGGTAGAGGTTCATAATCCTGTCCTCAGGGATCCTCTGCCAGTACAGATTTTGTTCTGGCCCTTTTCTGAATGCACTTCTACCAGAAAAATTGTGTTTATTCGGTTCAAGTGCAGTGGTTTTTATCTGAAATAAAACACTAAGTACCCTTGAACTTAGTGGAAATAATTATGAATGTACATCCCGCATAACAGCACATGCTATTTAACCGAATGTACATAAAGTACATGACTTGATCTGTATAGCCCAAATCGGTTCCGCGTGACAATCGAGAAACTTATTAAACCAGTCAGTGCCCAGATGTTTGGTAGTAGAATAGGACCAACCTCCATAATCAAGTCGTTAACCTGCTGGTAGGGCTGGGCGATATGATCATATGATGTTGTTATAGATGATATTCACAATAGATCTTTGTGGAATATCGCAGGTACAGTATCACCAGTGCAATCACCACTACCTAAATTCATTGTTACTTAGAATAACAAGCAAGATACAGTATATATTACTGTAAAATATGGTTTATTTCCCATGGTAAAGTTGTAAACTCCTAAAATCAAAGTTAAGGGATTCTCTGCAGTTATGGTAATCACTAGGGGTGTAATAATGAGGTACCAGGCGTAACCCGAGTAGGTTAACCCCCATCGTGAAATTGTGAAATTTATAATGTCACAGAAACATTAACTAGTCCATAACACAACACAGGATCATCTTCCTGTATTTCCTTTTTTATTCTTGTGGCAAACACATCTGTCCAATAAGTGAAAAAGACGAATGACACATTTCGGTATGCTTGGATTTTTCTCTGTGTGAGAAAAAACTGAACCTAGGGGAAAATTCAGACCAGCAAAAACAAACTAAGGTGTTAAACTTGTAAAAATACCAACCTCCTGAAATACCAACAATATTAGGCATAGCGTAAAGGTTAACTTGATTGTTTTCTTCTTCTCTTGCGTTTATTGGCGGCTGACAAACCAAGTTTGCCACCTGCTGTATCAAAGAGTGTAAATATGCAAGTGTACCCGAGTTCGAAGAACAAAAATAATGTGGACGTTGGCGAATGGGGAGGGTGAAGCAATCGTTTCTGGATGCAGTACAAATCAATCGTACCTAATGTAAAAAACGCCCCAAGGCTACAGAGTGCTGCGTGACACTAAAAGAAGGGAGCGCAAGCTAACAGCAGAATGTGCCACGCCCCGTTTGCTTTGTATTTCACAACTATTGTTATTTGCTATATGCTGCTGCGAATCCAAATGAATCTCTCAAATAGAGATTATAGAATTTATTTCGTTTTATTTTCTCCGTTCATTTACAATGTTGAATGTTTTAATTCGCTAAAAAGACAAACCTAAGGCACATATTCATGCAGTTGCTGTAGTGAAAGTGTCCTGGCACTACCTTCTCTTGTGATATACAGGTTAAATTTCATGCATCATTACACCCCCTAGCTAGCACTAAATTTCACATCTCCTGTCGTCAATAGGATATGCTCTAAAAGTCCTACCGCCCAACCCTACTAGCTGCCATGGTTTATATTGTGCAATAAAAATGTGTCACACAGTAACACATCGGGCAAAAGAAGGCGTGTACAAGCTTGCAATTCCTCAGGCACGAGTGTGTAGACAGTATTTGGTGCTGCTTTTAAGCTACTTTAGTTGTTATTATTTAAAAACACAATGAGAAACCTCAATTCCAGTGCATCTGTCCTTGTAATCGCCACTTATAGAAGGTATAAGAATTGTATTCCTTTTAATTTATTCATTGCATTATAGATATTTTGATGAAGGTTGCATATAAATACACACGTACAGTATGTATGAAGAGAGAAACACAGAGAGGGAGAGTAGAAGCAAGAGGAAGAGTGAACAGGATTTAAAGGAATGAGTGGAGCCTGGACTTGGGAACTTCTGTTCGGTGCGGATCAATGAATTGGACGCAGGAAGTCGACGGTCCAAACAAGGAACTTTCTCTTCAAAAAACATTACAGCTGTAACCAGACATTCCACTTCTTTTGGAGTATTTGGGGCACGGGCTGCTCTGTAATACTCGACAGAAAGGATACTCATTACGAGCCCAAATGATAACGCTCCAGAAGATTTTTTTTTTTTTTTTTTTTTTTTTTAGCTCCGTGGTGGACAAAAAAACGTGTTCAGGGACCTGCATGACATTCAAGAATGCTTTTTCATGTCTGATGGACTAACAAGCATCTGAATGACTTCTATGTTGTTTGAGTTGTTTTATGAGCTAAGTTGTTTGCATAGGCTATCATTCTTAAAAAAATGAGATAACAATCAGTATATGACACTTTACACGCACGCACACACACACACACACACACACACACACACAAACACACATGAGCATTGCATACAGGTTCAGGTGTATTATTTTGTAAATTGTGGCTGTTCAATCTTTTATCTGTTTTAGTGTCCCACTTCCTGTTTCATCACACCTCTCTTCCTGCTTGTACACTTCGGCATGCTGAAAGCAGAACGATTGGCATTCCCGAGTGAAGGGTTGAGTTAAGTGTAGGTGGGCTAAAATACACTCAGATACACTTGGATAATTCTCACACATCTTTCTACTACTGTTCAGACTTCCACTCTAGTCTGTAATTTGCAAGCAGGCCTTGATGAATTCTAGGAGGAGAAGTTTAGGAGGACTTGATCCGTCTTGGGTGGAGCTCAAAATCAAAATGCCAAATGGTTAAGTTAAATCCAGTGTTCCATTCTGGCTAAGTGTGATATTTGATCTGTGTTGTGCAGCATCATATGGGTTAGGAGTTAAGGTTAGGCTAATACAGTAGGAGGAGTTGGATCAGCTCCACCCCTTGGAATTTCAGTTTGGCACCAAACGCAATCTGAAATTCTGAGCAGCCTGAAGCATTCAACATGTATTTACCTACTGAGAAATGAGTACATCATTAGCACTAGTGGGAGGTATTTATACACAGTATTGGTAGCTTTAAACTATTTGGAGAATGATGTAGAATTCTTATGGTTTTGGGTTCATGCAATTTTGAAGTTACATGCACATCACAAGCAGACTAACCTCTCTCAGTTTGTGTAGTTTGCTCTGGTTATTGGTTGTAAGATGGGGGAAAAATCTTTAGTTTTCCGTCCAATTTTTTTACAAAAACTACCATTTTATAGAAATCACTCAGGGAGCTAGCTGATCTTTGTTCGACCAGTCTCCTAGCTTTGCCAACCAGACACTAAACACACACACACACACACACACACACACACATATACAGATACAGTACATACGCACACATAAAGGCACCCCACTTTTTGCACCGAACAAGAGACCCGTATCCTCAATCACTGTGTCCTGTAGCTATATATATATATTATACAGTATATATTTTTGTGAATGTCAAGCACAAAATGTCAAAGACCTTTCCTCTTTCTTTAAATGTTGAACTATATGGTTTTTGAGTCAAAATTTTAATAGGTATAGTCCAGAAACCTATAATTATTTTTTTTTAATTGTCTTATTCATTAATGTATCTTGTTTTTATGTGAGCTAGTTCGCTAGACCGTGAATGTTTTGTCTATTTCTTATTGCGTGTCCACCACCTGTCTTGTTTGTTTTATGGTCAATTTACACACTATAGGAAATGATTAAATTCATTTTATTTTATTTTTATTTCCGTTCACATCTATTTGGCAAAATGTTAGATTTTCTCATAATTCATCTCACTGTAACACCAGGTTAAAAATGTGCTTTAAAGAATGTAATAAAGTGTTTTTTTTTGTACTATTAAAATGTTTTCAGTTCATAAAAGATGCACAAATTGTACCTGGTATTACTAATGTTTATTTTTTAAAAAGCAAAGGGATTCCACACCCAATTTTGACTTTGTGTAATTTATTACTTTTTAATTCTCTTCATAGTAGTTTTTCATTTAGAATGGTTTAATTTAATTATTTCTAAAGCATTTTAGCTTTACAGCATTTCATTGCAAGTACCCCAGGATTTTACACAGTATTATGTTATAATAGACAAAATCCTTCTTTTTAAATTAATAACAAGAAAAAAATGAAAATATTTTAATGGTTAATTTTGAATGTCGAAATAGCAGCAGGGGTGATTTGTGGTTTTCTACAAGGTTTAAAAACTCCAGGCTATTTTGGACAGACGGAAGGCAATAGTTTGTGATCTGATTTAGAGAATTTACATTTTTGGATGGACAATGTGATCTCACACACTCATCTTCTATATCGCTTTATCCTGTATTCAGGGTCACGAGGGACCTGGAGTGCCCTGCCCTGCGATGGATTGGCACCCTTCTGGGATACCCAGAAGGGTGCCAATCCATCGCAGGGCACACACACACACTACGGGCAATTTGAGAGTACCGGGAGGATAGCTAATGTGATCTTTAAAATATAAAATTTGACAGCATATTCACATGATTTTTTACCGTGGCAGAATAGGATAGCCATATCTTGTCAAGTAAAAGTATAAAAACTATTAATAAGAATAAAAATATGAGTTTAGAGTTGCTGCAAAAATGGGATTGTACCACTCTACAAGTAGAGAACATTTTTTTTTGTCTCTGACTCCAAAATATTATTATTTTTTTTTTTTAACTATATTTACATTTATAATAGATATGAACTAGTCGATTTGCCAGGGACCAGAATTGGCTAGTTTTCAGTTTTATTGGCTGTGACCGGTGATCAGCCTTAGATATAGACAATTCTGTACCAAGCTCAGAAGCCTCTAAGCTGCGCAACAGAAACAATTTTTATCGCGTTACATTATTAAAAATCGTGTGCAATAAAAGCCTCCGATCTCCCCCCTTTTTTTCAAACTTGTAACCGAATTAGTCTCAAACGCACCTGTTACACTCTTACACCAGTCTCAAAACACAGTAAGCGCTAATTGGTCAAAAATTGTGTGCATTAGAAGCCACGCGTGCTCGTCGTTTTGAGTTTGGAGACTTTGGAGGTGGTAGTACTTTGCCATTACTTTATATTCCTACAGATGGTACACTCTACTATTTACACATTAACATCTTGTGTGGTAGGAGTGAATTATCGAAATAATAATTATGGCAGATAAAAGACATACTGAATGTGCTGCTCAGTTAAATCGTAAACTCTTGTATTTAAAGTTAGTTGTAAAATCTAATATCGAATTGAGATAATTATACGATCGCGATACTTATAGAAAGGCAATTTCAATCGAATTGGTCCTGAGGTATCGTGATAATATATTACTGTACGTGGTGATTGGTAATTCCCATCCCTAGCAAATACACATAGTGTAATGTCATAAGGTGAACATTTTTAACATTATTGAGAATATGACATTTGCAAGATGTAAGCCATGCTTCCTTATTTCGAATGTATTTTTAAAATCCTAGGTTTTAAGAAGCACAAGAACCAGATGAGGAGATGGGGCGTGGTTTCTACGTGGCCGCCTAAAACTTTCCGGAAGTTACTTATGTTACCTTACTTGCGCCCCATGAGTCTCCTACTGTACATATTGTGGACTAAATAGCGCGGAAAAAAATATGAGTGCTTTTAAAGCATAAGGGAACCGATATTTAAAGTTAAGTCTTATTAGGATGACTGTTAAATCATAAACATTTCAAAAAAGTCTTTAAATGTCAACAACATTACATTTTACTGAAGTATACTTATGAAAGGTGTAAAGTATGGTTAAATTGTTCTTGCAGAAATAAGTCAGATTTTTGGTAATCAGGTCCTTGTTTTAAAAAGCTAAATCAAAATTCCGCAATCCGGAAGTGCCGCAACTTTTGCACATCCTGGGTTTTAACAAGAAATCCCGCCTTCTGCTCTGTGATTGGTTGGCTTTTTAGCTATTGCTTGGTTTGTCTGTCTTTAATAGGTGGCTTTGTTTGTCAGTAAAAAACGTATCCAATCCTGACTTAGTAGGTGTGACTTTCTGAATACGGATGGGGGAAAAAGATATAGGTGCTGTATAGTTTCTGTGTAGGTGGTGGTGCTGGGAGGATTGTTGTCAAAGTTTGGAACAAATCGAGAGGAAAGGATTTCACATTTTCCAGGAGTACATTGAGTGTAACAAATCGATGCGAAGATGTCTGTCGCAGGCTTGAAGAAGCAGTTTTATAAAGCGAGTCAGGTGAGTCAGGTTACTTTGAAACGTTGAAACTTTGAAACTTTTCCCTCTCGTGCCCAGTCTTTGGAGTTGGAGTACACTGGTGTTAAATTAACCCCTTATTTCTTGAAACACACTTTAGATCCAGGTTTTGTGCTTCACGATACAGGATCTAATTATAAATAGAGCTTGGTATTCAGCATGTCATGTTCATTTTTATCGAGATCAGATTATTTGCTAAACGCGCGTAACCTGAGGCTATTGACGAAAATCCAGCCTGTAACTTTTAACCCTTTGATGGTGATCCAGGCTGATCTGTCCAGAAGCCAACACGCAGGTCGAGCTGGTCAAGCTGGTACATTGAAACAGGGTTTAAATTCAAGATAAGCCATTAAAACAGAAAAAAGTTGATAAGAAAATCTTAACCATATAGTGATCAGTGGCAAAGAGCTCCAGTC
Organism: Clarias gariepinus; assembly: GCF_024256425.1. Lineage (NCBI taxonomy): Eukaryota > Metazoa > Chordata > Actinopteri > Siluriformes > Clariidae > Clarias > Clarias gariepinus. The sequence goes on from NC_071124.1 coordinate 16,276,002, forward strand.
TGTGCAGAGTGTGTAGTTTTCCTAAACTATGAGGAAATCTAAACCCTGAAACACTTTCAATGTATCTAACATGTTTAGAGGATGGTGTGGCCATTGTCACAAAGCAGCTTTGCAGAATCAAAAGAAGATTATGGAAATGTGTAGAAAATGTAAAAAATGTGTATGAATCACAATAATTTTCGCTGATGAACAAGCCGAGGGGGATGTTGGCAAGGAAAAACTCCCTGAGAAACTTTCAGGGGAACCAGACTCAACAGGGAACCCATCCTCATTTAGGTGATGCCTGATGACATCATAAGGGGGAACAAATAATAATGTAGCTGCAAAGCAATGATGATCAGGGCCAATAATCTGTGCCATTGTCGTACAGACTCCTCAGGAAGAAACGTGTCATAATGTGATGTAGCAGTAGGTAGCGTCACCACCATTTTTACATAACTAAGGAAGTTTTTAGCCATGAGCTTAGGGCCCCACCATGTCTGAACCGTTTGATTTGGAAATTATGAAAATAATGTGCTGATTGCTGTTTTATCTTTGATATCTTCTTGTGAGAAGCTGACATCACAAGGAGGATTTTTTCAGGGAGGGCTGAAGACTTTTATGTGTTTCCGCTGAGCCAGACAATTGCATCTTTTTTTCAACTGCTCGCTCATGCTCCTTTGGAAGCAGCATAATGCACACAGAGGACAACGCTATCTGCTTCTTCCGCTTGCTTGAGCTCACAGATGCCCATGATTGGCTTGGTACCGCAATTTATGTGAGAGCAATTAGTGCCTCCAGTCCCTCGACTCTGAGAGAGCTCGGCCAATCATCTCTCTCCAGCTGCGAGAGGCTACATCATCACCTGGGATTTAAACTTGTGATCTCCAGATGATAGGGCGAGCACTTTACTGCTGTGCCCCTCAGGGGCCTAGATCAGTGTCATATTAAAAAGGAATCCATAGTAGCTATAGTCAGTAAGCACTGGCCTCTTAAAGTTCCAAATGCGTTGCAACACCTTACATCTCTCTGAGCCCTGTGTTACCGTAAAGGGTCGACTAGTTTCGGCTAGTGATCTCCTGGATCTGTGCTGGACAGATTACAGGATTAAACGCTGGTGCATCTCTCTTTTTCAAGAGGTTGTTTCCTACATTGGTTGTGACTTCGAGTGTAGCTCACTGGTTGGACAGTTCTAAGGTAAAAGGGTAAAATAAATCAACACAATGAAACAGGAAAACAGCTGCACTAAGAACCCCAAAGAATTTCAATGGAAAAATAAATCATGGATGCCATTGGTTGGCAGTTCATTTATTTGTCTTTTGGGTAGTAGTTTAGTTAAGATGCTTCCTAGTTCTAGTTGAGTTGATGCATTCTAACTGTTTATCATATTTTCATATAACATAACATCGGGATGCTGTGTCTCATGACCGCTTCAGAATGATAGCAATCATGAAGCTTTTCCTGTTTAGGTTTGGGTGCAGCACTCAACCAGTAGTGTATATTCCAGCCTGTTTACATCATCAGGTCCTGCGATGTCATTGAGTCCGCTCTCTGTTTACTGAGGAACATGCATTATTTCCTGCACAAAACTTGGTTTTCTAGTTGCTTTTCCTATAAAACTTTATGCCACAATTTTAAAGTCTATATGTACAAAAGCTTGAAGGACCCATCGATATCCGTCTGCCATGTATATCTGAGCATTCAAGACTAATTGGAGACTTTTTTGTGTTGAGAAATGGGTCTCTGAATCATTTTGGCTGAAAATTAAATAAAGAAGAATGACAAGTAACCTAATTCAGTTGATTACTTTTTTATATAATAATGATTCAATTTAGCAGAAAAAATATGAGTATAAGAAGAAATATGCACAAGCAATGTGATGTTAATGTCCTGGAAGTGGTAGATTAAAAAGGAGGCCAATGCGCACTACCACCTGGTTTAAAGGGAGTAGGAAAGGATGGACTAATTACCTTTTTTTTTTTTTTTTTAGTTAAAGGATTGTAGCAATTCATTTTTATTATGTTACTTTATAAAGTTTAATTGGAAATATCCATGATTAAATTGTTACTAGTGAGTAATCAAATTGACTTAACTTAATGTTTAACACGTAACATTCTGTTTTTTCACAATTCTAACAAGTTACGGTACAGTTTAATTTTGACCAAGCCACATATTTATATAAATGCTTCAAGTTCAGTGCAGTTTCAGATCTTCAAAATAATAATTGTTGATTGTTTTTAGATAAAAGAAGGGCTGCTAGCTTAATTAATTAGTTTTATTAAAAAAATTAATAAATAATAATCATAGGTTTAGGTTTAGTATAATAATGGGGCACATTGTCATCTTTGGCTAAAAAATGTGTTTTGGTCAGGTTATAAAACTCAATTTTATTGAAACAGAGTGTGTGCATATTTAAAGTTAGTTGTAAAATGCATATTTTTTACCAGAGTGTGTGGAAATTCAGCATTATGTGTCAATTGAAGCAGGATTCTGTGTTTTTTTTTTAGCAATCCTCGGTGAGAACAGAGCAATGACAGGACAGAGTGAAAATACAAACTGTGCGCCTGCAAGAAATGTGTTTGACCCAAATCATTTCTACATTTCTTATTTGTAGTAGCTGTTTAACTTTTTTCTTACAAAAATTGAGCTATGAATCAGAGAAACTTATTTTTCTTCTTTGTAAGTTGGACTAATCAGAATAAAATGATAAATATCTCTTTATTATAAATTTTAACTAGTAAAATATAACCGTTAATAGTAAACAAAATGCAGAATTATAAAAATATAATCACGATATCTAAAATGTAACTTGGTTAGAAACATATTACATGAAAACCATGATGATAACTTTGAATTTTTTTTTATGATGGCTTTAGGACTGAAACTGTAGTAAGCAGTTTGCACTTAAATTTCTGTCTTTGGACAATATTATTCAATGTACTTCAGTTTGATTTAATGCACTTGAAGCTATAATAAATACTGAAATGACCCTGATGCTCAAGCATGCATACAGTATGTTCCTGTTAACACAATTGACTATACTGTATAAGAATACAGCTTTAGACAATAAAGTATTTGTAATCGTGCTGTGCTGTGTCACCCATCTGCTAATTGGTTCACTTTTGATTTTGGTTCTCACTTTTATTCTTTCATTCATATATTTATTTCCATTTATTCATATCTTTTCACTTATTTATCCTAATCTATTCATATTTTGCTTCCAAAGGGTCTGAGCTCCTTGTATTTTAACGTTGTCTTAATTAAAGAATAGTTTTATAGTTATATAGTATCGACTTTTTCAGAATAGTTAGGACTTTTTGTCTCCTATTTCTTTAGTCCGGTTCCTGTGCCTAAGCAGTTTCAGATGAATGTTTTTGTTTAAATCACACAGTGACCTGTAAATCAATCAAACATAAAAGAAAATATGAGACCAGTGAGAACACAAGCAATTTTTAAGACTAATTTGCACTTGGTGTGTTTTGAGAGTTTGTAAGCATGTGTTACAAGTGGATTTTTAGTGTAATTCCCTCACAAAGTTTGGAGAAAAGGTTGATCGGAAGCTTTTATCTGAGGCTGATTGGTTGAGCACTAGTCCTGCCCAATCTAACTAAAAAACCTGCCAATTCTGGTCACTGGTCAATCAACAGGGGATTTGTATTCTAAATGTAAAAATCATATTTAAGCAATTGATTTTGGAGTCAATGTGGCGATAAATGAAACGTCACAATAAAGAATCACCACTCGAAACTGAACGTCTATATGTAAAATTAATTTAATTTAATTCAATATGATGAACTGAGTGGTGCCTCAAGACTTTTGCAAAGTACTGTATTTTTGTAAAGCAGCCTTGTAAATACAGTATATGTTTATTGTTAAAAGTGCTATACAAGTAAAAGGTTCAATTTCAACTTTGAATTGGATTAAAAGTAACATTTAATCCAATTGAAAAAAAAATTCAATCTTTTTCTTTGTTCGGGCAGCTGTCCTGCAGCTGGAAACAAAGCATGAAAACCCAGCTGGATGCTTGATTGTTGGGTAATTCCTCAGTAATGACAGTTACAGAGAACATGTTTAATCATCGTTTTTCTTAAGTGCACATGCCCCGAGTGCTTTGGTATAGATTAGGGGTGCCTATTCCACTCTTTGTCACTACAAGTACAAGCACTTTCTTTTGAATAGTTGCCAATACAGAGTACGATAACCTGTACCGGGACCTGCCGCTGTCCCAAAGCACCTCATCAAATACACCTGCTATTGCTTTGCTAGTGTGAGAACCCCAAAACTGCCCAGCATGTACTGTATAACAAATCCTTCTGGTGTGCTTTCTCACACACTGAATCTTCTGTTTTGTCTTTAAGCTAAGAAGAAATTTTTTTACATACAACTTCGCTTATTGGAAAAGCCGTATACTGCTACATATCCAATAATTCAGTTTTTAATAAGCAGTAAATACATTTCATTGGGGAGGGAACAGCCTTCTTTTAATTAATAGGCTGTTTGGTTCTTCAATACAATGGCAACCACTCATAAACCAGCACCATGTTACTGTGGAAGTCGCAGCATGCAGTAAACTATGCATAAAATGATGTTTAAAGGAAGATTATTTGATACTTATAATGTATATCTGATAGATCCGGGTAAATATGGCAATTCTTTTGTGCCGTTATTTATGTCTCTACATATTGACTTCAGAATAAATGTAAACAAATAAATTTATAATTTTTGTATATGCTTGCAAATGAGGTGGTAAAATGTTGCCATTATTCTACAGTATAATCCTACAGGTGGTGCAATCTTAACTATTCAGACATTGGCAGACATCACTGTGTGTTCTGAGTAAATTTTATTAATTTGTTAAGAATTGTAAAAAAAAAAAAAAAAAAAAACTTTAAACCTTATAAAAATGTAATATTGAATAGGATTCTTTATAAAATTGTGTTAATTTTTTAACAAAGGTCATTATCACAAAGTAGCTTTACAGAATTGAAAGGAAATTAGGAAAATAAGTATAAAAACTATTATACTACTATTAAACTATTATACTACTGTGACAGACTGCGAGCCCTATGAATATATGAGACGGTATTTTGGTGGTTAGGGGTGCACCAATTAATTAACGGTATTGACTAAAATCAATAATCAAATTAGTCAGCAACATTTTATTTTATTTTTCTAGAATCAAAAGGAAAGGCTCTTTCTAAACGACGCGAGAGTCAAGTTAGTGGTAAAGCAACCTTAAGCTAAATTTAAAAGCTGATCGCTAATTAAGAGCTATTTAGTAAATGCACCTTTTATAATCCAATTAATTGATTCAATACTCGATAGATTAATCAATTATCGATATAGTCATTAGTTGCAGCCCTACTGTTTAACTTGATGTGTTATCGGGAAGTATCAACTTTGTGTAGGTTATTAGGTCGATTGGCTCATCTCACATTCCTTTGGGTTCAAAGATAAGACTCGAGTTAATCTGAAAGATCTGCAAAGCCTTTAGACAAAATATGTAAAAGTAAGTCAGTCTAGTAGTAAAATTACTAGTTATGGCATCTCGTAATAGGTCTCTTGTAAAGAAAAGGGACTCTAAGGTGTGTGGGGTTAGTGGTGGTTGATTCTGTTACCTCTCAAAGAAGCTTATTCCAGTGACCGTTAACGATTAATCAGGTAATCTTAGAACAAATGTCAGTTCTCCTATTCATAACCAATCATCAAGTGCTGGCCTTGATTAAAACAAATTCAAATCAAAGCGCTGCTCTTCCTGCTGCCAGCGACTCATTTTGATAAAGATTCAAATGGATAGATCTGTAGATTTTTTTTTTTCCGCCCATACAATTGCGTCCCTGATGTAGTGAATTAAAATGTCAAACCTGTTTCATGCAAGAAGAACATTTCGCTAATAAAAGTCGAAACTGTCGTCTTTTGAATAAAAATCCACATAAGCTGGCTGAAAATGATGAACTGCTTCCTGCACCATGTTATTAGCTTCAGAAATATGGCAGGTCTGACAGGCTCGCTATTCACACACTGCTACAGAATAACCAAGGCCAGGTTTGAAAGTTTTAATTCACTGGGAACAAAACATGAATTCCAACAGGAAAAGAAGGAATGAGGTTGTCTTATCAATTTTTTTTTTTTTGTTCTACACAGCTAAGGTTTTATTCTGGTCTAAACAAAACCTGAAGGCTTTAAGCGCTGACAAGGACTCTTCAACATAATGGGTCATGAATTCTTGTAATTCTTAAAGAAAAGGCCAAAGAAAAGGGAGTGTTGCCCAACCTCATGTTAACATTTGTAGGAATTGTATGGAGCGAGAAAGATTTTTATTTATTTATTTTTCAATTGTGAATGAATTTGCAACCACAGTACCCTCTGGGCTGAGGAGTTTAACTGTTCTCCATTGTGTTACAGTATACAATTCGTTCTCTTCTAGGCTTTGTCATGTCTGCAGTGAATTTGTATATGCTTTTTACCCAAGCGATCTAATCTAATCTCCTCTCAGGATATATTGTTTTATCTGTAAATACATTTGCACTGTAGACTGTTCGCACCTTAGTACATGCACTGCTACATCATACAAAAATATTGTTAATATCACAACAATAGAAGCATTCGTGCGATGCGGAATATCAACATTTCAAGGTGTGCCGTTATAGAAGCATAATCAGTGTTTCACTCTGCTGACACAACAGGAATTCAATAGATTTCATTTTTTTTTATGAATAAAAATGTCGTACTTTTTATCCATTTATAGTTACATTTTAATGTTGTCGAACGAAAATTGTTTGTCGAGAAAACAAATTCTAGATAAAGCAAGCAAACCAAAATTAAGAAAAATGAAAAGGCACCCATTATGCAAACTTGTGCGATTAGGTCCACGATTACCCCCAAGTTTTTGATTTTATGAAAAACTTTTTGATTTTTGATTTGATTTAATTCTCCAGTGGGCCCCCTACTGGAATCCATCAGTAGTGCACACAGTATATTTAAATGATATTGCCATACTGTATCAGGATTTTATAAATATCCTGATTCTATATTACTCATTTTCTGATTTTGCTACAATTTAAAGACCTTGAACCTTAAATACAAAACCTTTTATTCAGAAGCTTCACAATTGAAATGAATGTAAGTAATTATAGCGTCTTCCATTTATTAGTTTTTTCATTTAAAAGGCATTTAAACAATACAAAGTTACTTCAGATACAAGAGTTTAATATTTAACGTCAATTAAAAATTAAACAAAAAGCTACATTTGTACCGAGCAACGTGTATCCCTGTTTTGTCATCTATTATTATAAGTATTTCTGAACAAACTTGGCAAATAATTTATTCCTATCACATGGGACACCAGTGTACTGCCTGTAGGATTATAAAGAAAGGCTTTTCTTAATACAATGTGTTGAGCGCGTGTTGATCAGTTGTGACTGCGTGGCTTGTATTGCGTGTTTTGAGACTAATTAGCACTTGTGTTGTTTTGAGGCTGGTGTAAATGTGTGTAGTGAGTGTATAAAGAGATGAATTCGCTCAGAGTTTGGATAAAAAGGCAGATCGGTGGCTTTTAATGCGCCATAAAAATGCGTTTCCGTTGCACCATTTGGAAGCTTGTGCACTCTGCACAGAATCTGTTATAACCAATGATGATTTTACATTAAAAAAATAAATTATGTCACCTTTCAAAAAGATGTATACACAGTTACAGTGAAACCTTGTGTTGCAAGTAACTGTTTTACTGTAATGTTAAAAAAAATAATAATTAAATTAATTAATTAATAATTTTCTCCCTTTATGTATTTTTTGTCCAAACTTTAAGTTTAAACTTTACTTTATCTCCATATAATACATTTAATTAATCAAAAACCCTGTACACAAGATCTCTTCTTGCTTTCATGTCCAGCTTTTGTTTGTATTGTTATGCTGTAAGCAGTTGTTTCCATTATAAGGCTGCCCTGTAACCCAGTCCAAGCTTTGTTAATCAATCAATAAATCAGACCCTGAGTCCTGAAGTCTGCTGTTAGTTTATGTGACTTGGCAAATAACACTGCAGCCAACACCCTGCTAACAGCTCCTTGATTACACCTGGACCTGCCGTACACGGGTGTATTGGAACTTTAGTTACACAGCAGTACATTAGTGGCTTATGGCAGCTTTAAAAAAGTACTGTGTCATTTAGCTTGACGTCATGTTTCCAGTTTTGTATGATGACTTTAGCAAACTGCTGTAGGCCTTAGAAAAAAATCCCCTCTCTCGCGTATCTACTGTCTTCCTGCGCTGGCTTTCACACTCTCGGTCTCTCTAAATCTTATCTGATGAATCATTTTATTTTCTGGTAATGGGCGGGTTCTGCAACGCTTCGTCCACACCACTCTTCGTACGTGGTTTAACCTTTATCCAGTGTATGACGTTCTTTTTACAGCCAAATGTCAGAGTGCAGCAGATTTCCTTTGATTTTCCGATCAGCTCTGTCTTACTCAGTATCCTCCTCAGTAAAATAACAAATGTGAATTCTGACTGAATCCATTGTAATAAAACGAGGTATTCATTCATGTTAATGTATTTTAGCGCACATTATGACTGCAAATAAATCCCTAATATCATGCAAATGAGAACGGGTTTCCTGTTGAGTCTGGTTCCTCTCAAGGTTTCTTCCTCCCAGTCATCTCAAACAGTTTTTACTTGTCTCTCCGAGTTTGCTCATCAAGAACAATATGATAATTATGACTTGCACATATTATATTACACTTTTCAAACTCATTTCCGCATTAAATTGTTATTTTGTGTGTAGCGTTATTTTGTGTGTAGCGTGGCTTCTTGAAGGCTAATATACTTGTCTAAAAGGAAGTGTACTGATTTGTTTAAACAAATAACAGATCCAGATTTTGGTCCATGCGGCCAAACAGTGTAGATTTAATATATATTGTAGTAATCAAAAGTATAAATTGATTTAATAATTTGGAAACTTGTCTTACTTCATTTCGTGCCGCAAAGTGTTCTTTGAATTCTTTTCATACAACAGGCAAAAAAATGCCTCTTGTTGTTCATCCTGCTGTACATTTATTTTTCCTTTTTTAGTCAGAGTCCTTCTACAGAGTTTATAAATGCTAATGGTCTGAGAAGAGCTTTGCAATTAAATAAGTCTCTGCTCAGTAACAATTTAGTAAATTAAATCAATTGGTCGATTTTTGGAACCGATTCACAGTTTTTAGGTTACTTAGTTTAACTTCTAAACATTAAATGCTGTAAAATTGATGACTTTCTGAAAATGTCACAGCTTTAGCAGAAGATTAGAAACTGCTTCTATTTTTCAAATACTCTTGTTTGCCGAGAGTATGGGTTTGTGAGTGTGTGTTTGTTTTTGTGCCCTGTGCCAGGTTGGCAACCTATCCAAGGTCTACATTACCTCACACCCTACGCTTACTGGGATAGGTGCCAGTCCTCTCCATGACCCTACACAAGAGAAATGATGGTTAGAAAATGATGCAGAGTTTGTGTTGCGACCTTAAGAAACATTTTTGGTTCAAGCAGTGCTGTTATAACTTCAGTCAGTACTCACTCTCTCTCACTCATTTTCTATACGGCTTTATCCTGTATTCAGGGTCACGGGGACCTGGAGCCAATCCTTAGGGCATGAGGCAGGGTACACCCTGGACAGGGTGCCAATCCATTGCAGGGCACACACACAAACACACACCCATTCACACACTGCGGGGAAATTGGAAATGCCAATTAGCCTAACCTGCATCTATTTGGACTGTGGGAGGAAACCAGAGTACTCGCAGGAAACCCACCAAGCACGGGGAGAACATGCAAACTCATGTACACAGAGACGGGAATCGAGCCTGGCCGGGAATCGAACCCGGACCCTGGAGCTGCAAGGCGAGAGTGCTAACAGCCAGTACTTTATTCTATTAAAAATTATAGGCAGATCATATGCGCCTTTATCAAGTTCATATTACTGGCCAGCCACCATCCGGTCAGGATTTCAATGCTCGTCACTAATTTCCTATCACGTACATGATCATGCTTCAGGTCCTGTACCAAGTTATTAGCATATTCGATCAGATTGCAATTAATGCTGTCTTCTCCAACATGGCCTTGATCTTCCATGGTCATAGCACATGTCTGACGAGGTCCAGCAAAAATGCAGCGACATCAAATTAACAACTCAGTCAGAACTCCTTCCAGTCTTTGCCGTCTGTGACATGCTTGTAGTATATCGATGAAGTCTCTAAGAGGTGTTAGTTACGCTATTAACTGGTCGTGTCCGACATGAAAAAATGCAGCAACTTCATGTCAATGGAAACAATCCTACGTCCTTATCAGTCTCTACTGTGTACCTGCCGAGTTGGACGAGTTCTTATTGCGTTCAACCAATTTTTTTGAGAATGTGGCTCTGTGTAATAAAGATAAAGGCGCTGAACAGACAGAATAACCAACGATCAGAAACCTGTTGTTGTTGAGGGACCTTTTGCTTCATGGTAATTATCCAATTTCTGATGGCAGACAGAAAGCATTGACGAATATCCACTACTATTTCAACGCAGCTTGTTTTAATAAAGTAGACACAACAGCAAGGCATTTTAATTAATAAATAAAATCTGAAACATTGAGTAATAAGGCAGCTAGAACATAACATCTGGTACTGATATGAGTTCGACCAGCTTTGTGCTTAACAGCTTGCTTAACAGCTGGTCGGACGATTTCAGGACAGTTAGTTTTTTTAACCACTGCTAGCAGGTGCACATATTTATGCAAAGCTCTTACTGTAGAATCTGGTTAAACACAAGCGAAGCCATTAGTCACCCACGCTCATGACGCATAGCAAGAAGCAAACATGCTGTACAGAGAGTATGCGCATTGCTGACGCTGAGGTAATGATCATTCAGTGACAGACCAAACAAACTGTGACGAACATAGTTGGAGAATTTGTGACTTTTGTACCATATGACCGAAAAAAGCAAGTAGGTGGATACGGTTGCTGAAGCTTGTTTTAGTCAGTTGTACTACACTGTAAATGCATTGTTAGACATTTACATGACATTTGCACATCATGTCTAAAACAGTAGCAAAGGATGGCCTTGAAATCCCACAATGCATTGCTTGGGTAGGTATTGTATTAAAATAGGGTAGCGTCAAGCAGGTTCTCAACTCCATTCCGTCCTGAGGTTAAAAACTGTAGATGCACATCTTGTTCAATGGTTAGGGCGTATTCGAGGTTGATCAGGTGTGTACTGTGTGTAACTCTGGAAGTCAGTGGGCCTCTAGTTTGCTGAATCCGCCATGGTTGGATGCGGGGCTAGATCAGAAAGTTAACCGGGAGTGATGACTCCTGAGTGCGACACGGGGGAAACTGAATCGACTTGTCTACAGTACAAAGCCTGCAAGGAGTTGAACTGGGTGTGTCAGAACTGAGTAAACTTTCTCTGTTGTTGCATCATTTCAAAGCCTGAATTCTGTACTCTTGTATGAACTATAGAGTCTCTGCTCTGCTATTCTGCTTTCACAGTAAGCATAGCCTGCCACAAAACCACCGAAGATGTGTGTGTGTGTGTGTGTGTGCATGCATGCCCAGTGCAGGAGGTTGTTGGCACATCATACAGTCAGTTATTATCAAAACAGAAAGTAACACTGTCGTAATTTATTTATCATCATTCATTTTTGTTATATTATTTGTAGGGATGGGAATCACCAGTCATCACCCAATACATTTTTATCACACTACTATAACTAGGTGCCGATTTGATTTATTTTGTAACTAGCATTGGTAGAGTAGGGTAGAGTATGTAGAAATAGTTAAAAGGTCAAAGCTAAAAATAAACTTATCAGCATGTGATGCATAACTGCTCATAACTTCCCTTTTCCTCAACATTGATTACATTTATGGTGCAATAGTCTGTTTTTATAGTGTACGTCCATTTTTTTTTTTTTTTTTTTGGTTTTAGCCATGCTGTCTCGACCATCTAATCCTGGGTTCACTCTCTTTTTCTTCTTCTGTACCTTCCAAAGTCATCCCGAAGACCACCATACAGTGTTGGCTAGCTACCCTATTCCCTGCAACCACCTTACAGTCTCTTTCATATTGCATCTCCTGCACCTCCTACACCTTCCACCATTTTCGTATGTCACCCTGTATCTTCTTAAAATATGTATTCACCACTGCCATTTCCAACCTACTATAATCAGTCCTTTCACAGTCCTCTCCTGGAGCCCGTACCCATCCATCACCTTCTCATCACCTTTGTTCATTTCTCCAACATGCCTATTAAGGTCAGCTCCAATCACCAATCTTCTTTCCTGTGGGGACACTAACTACCACTTTGTCGAACTCGCTCCAGAAATCTTCTTTCTCCTTCACATCACATCCCACCTGTGGAGCGTATGCACTGATCACATTTATTATTACCCCTTCCACTTCCACTTTTACACTCATCAATCTATCAGACACTCTCCTCACTTCCACAGCACTCTTGGCATGCTCTTCCCTCAGTATTAGACCCACACCATTTCTTTTATTATCTCCATCATAGTAAGGCAGTTTGAGCCAACCTCCAGTGTTTTTAGTCTTGCTTCCCTTTTCACTTGGTCTCTTGTACACACAGTATATTTACTTTTCTCAGGACCATCGAATCAGGTAGCTCTCTCTCTTTAACAGTCATAGTGCCATTCAACATTCCCAATTTTTTTTGCAGTAAGCCATTCTGTGTTGCGCTTTTGTTTTTGCTTGGTGAGAATTGTGGAAGGTGCATCTCTATCGTTTCTGTGTCCTCCGCATACTCTGTGTACAGTATACACGATAAACTTTGGCGCTGATTGGCTCTGCTGAGTGACGTGTATAATCTCGCCTACCTCGAGGGAATAGCGCTGAATTGATTGGCTCTGTTGGGTGACGTATATAGCCACGCCCACCTTATGTAGATTCTGTATCGCAATTGGTGGTTTAGTGGTTAGCACTGTTACCTTGCACCTAAAGGGTCTGGGTTTGATTCCTGCCTCCGTGTGCATGGAGTTTGCATGATGTTCTCCCTGCGTGGTGGGTTTCCTCCTGTTCCTCCCACAGTCCAAAGGCATGCAGATTGGACTAATTGGCGTTCCCAAATTGCCCATAGTGTGTGAATGAGCGTGTGTTTGTGTGTGCACAACAATTTAAATACCTTGAACCTTTAAAAACATTAAAGTCATAACTTTAGTTCATAAGTTAGTTCAAAAACTCATAAGTTTTATTCCTTAGCTTTATTTAACAGCTTCACAACTGAATTAAATGCGAGTTTATCACAATAATTTTCTCGCTTGAAAACCAAGCACAGCATTTAAACAATACAAACTAACTCCAAATACAAGAATATAATTTAAATTGAGCAAAAAGCTACATTTTTACCTAACACCATGTATTAGTCATCCACCATAATTATTATTTCTAAGCAAATTTGGCAAATAATCCACTCCTAACACACGATACCAGTGAATTGCTGAGTGTACTACCCTTTTTATAAAGAAACTGCAATGTTTTACCTCCACAAATGTCCCAAAACTCAAAGTGAGCACACAGGCGTGCATGGTTTCTAACTCAGGCGCTCAAGGCTTCTAACGCACATGATTTTCAAAATTAATTTGTGCTCACGATGCTTTAAGACTAGTGCAAGTCTGTGTAGTAAGTGGATTTTGACACTAATTTGCTTGCAAAGGGTGGAGACAAAGAAAAGGAGGATTGGAAGCTTTTATTGCATTTTAAAAATGCATTTCATCTGCACCACTCGGAAGCTCGTGCCCTCTCGGTTATATCTGAGGCTGATCAACCTGAAAGCAAGCCGATTCTGGTCGCTCTAAATGTAAATTTTTATAAAATCGATTTTTGAGTCAGTGTGGTGTCTCGCCACACCAAGGAGTTTTATTGTGGGTTTTTCTTTCCACCTATCGTTAATCATGTGTGCATTTTGAAGAAAGCCGCCGTACAAGGTTTTTACGTTAAAGAACTCTGACGCATGTGACGGCAGATAATTGACCACTTTAGCAACACTCAAAGGGCCCCAATTATTATATACAGCAAGTGATGACTCATGTTTAAGACCTACATGTAAGGAACGCAATTGGAATTAATGGAAAACAGCCTACAGGTCTGTAACTATAGAATTTAAACCTTCACACTGAAAACACCAAGATGCGAGAGGTCACACAGGTTGTCTTAGCCAACAATGAAAGTATTTGCTTTTCCGTGTTTGCTGCACAGAAGCATTGTGTGTTCTCGGTGCAACAAACGTGGCATGGAGTTTACAGTTGTCCGGCAGGAAATATGAGAGATTGTTTCTTTGTTACTTGGTTGTTTCATGTGGCTTGAATATCAGGCAGTGGAAGGTCATTCATATATATGCTGCATATCAACCATTCTCATACCTCATTCTCAACTCCATACTCATTCACTCATTTACCATTTACTGCTTGTCTATACCGCTTTCTCTGGTATACAGGAGTCTTGGGGCATGAGGTGCCAATCCATCGCAGGCACACATGCTCATTTACACACTACGGACAATTTGGCAAAGCCAGTTAGCCTAATATGCATGTCATTGCCATGCAAATACTAATTTAATACTTATTAAATACTGCCTTGTATTTGCTATTTGAGTAGCAAGTTGATAGGGAAGTGTTAGGGTTTTGGGGGTTTTACACCAAATCTGTTTACTATCCACTTATTAGTAATACCAATATGTTTTATAGCAAATAATAGGAATTCAGTGTAATAGATTTCTATTACACAAACATCATGCATAGTTCTTCTCATGCATAGAGAAGAAAAAAAAAGCAAGAGATATCATCATTAAACTAAGAAAATTGCGAGGTTGCAATACTACTTTTCTTTATCATCACAATCCTAGCTAATGTTGAAATGCTTTACGTTTCAAACCAAAACGGGACGCTTTCCATGGGCATGTGTGGCCCATGATTTATCACTGCAGTGGAGGTGATTGGGTTTATTTGTGATTGTCTTTTGTGATTTGCCTTAGTGGGCAAGTCCCCTCATGTTGGGTTCAGCATTCATGCATTCCAGGAGATCATGGAAGCAGTATGGATACATAACCAAGGTATCTGGTTCATGTCGCATTGTGTAATAAAAATAAAGTATAAAAAAATATAGTGTCAGTTCAAAGTTGCTTATTTTCTGATAAAACAAAATGAAGGCCGGGGAGGTGATAATTTTAAATGACTATACAAGTGACTTTTTGGTCCACATTGCTTCCCTGACGTTTCTTCTTGTAGTCTCTTCAAGCCTGTGTTAAGTTTCTCCCTTTTTCTCTTCCCATGTATTTGTGTATAGAATACTATATATTTATGTTGTTTTTATTTTTATTTTATTTTTTTTACAGATGGTCAGTGAGAAAGTAGGAGCCGCAGAAGGCACTAAGCTGGATGAAGACTTCAAGGACCTGGAGAGGGTGAGGGACAAACCACAACCTCCTGTAGCAGGAGACAGAACTGTGTATACCTGCTATTTAAAATAATCATAGGTGTCCTGTATCTGACGCTCCAAACCCTAAGGGCTCTTAACAAATATAATCAGCATTCTTAGCATATCAATTCACTGACTTTAAAAGAAGAAAACAGACCCTCATTTACTAAGAATTCATAGAGAATCTAAACAAATGCCAGTCAATATAGAAAATTTTTTATGTTGCACCTGCATATTTTGCATATATTATTTTTGCATATTTTTTTTTAAATCCTACTTTAATCTCACTTTTTTAAAAGATTGATCATGTCTTCTGCAAAAAGTAGCTCAGTCCTGTCTTAACCTGTGGAAGATTTGACCAATCATGTCTTCTCCTGCAGAAGGTTTGCCCAATCATGTCTTCTCTAGCAGAAGGGTTGCCCAATCCTGTCTTCTCTAGCAGAAGGGTTGCCCAATCCTGTCTTCTCTAGCAGAAGGTTTGCCCAATCCTGTCTTTTCCTGCAGAAAGTTTGGCCAATCCTGCCCTTTCTTGCTGGACTGATTCCAACCTTTCCCAGGGATTGTTTGACCAATGCTACCTTATCTTGCAGGAAGGTTGAAAAGTCGTACCTTCTTCTGCCGATGTTTGACCAATCTCTCATTTTCCTCCAACTGTAGAGTTCATGCCACATCTGCTGCACCAAGAAGCATTTGACCAATCCCTGTTAATTGTGCAAAAGATTTGACCAGCCCCTCTTATTACTCCTGCAGAAAGTTTTATCAATCCCTCTCAGTCCTGCAATTTTAACCAGAAAGTCTGACTACTCCAGCAGATCAAGGGATGTTGGCAAGACATCTATACTTTCACCCTGAAGAAATCTATATTCATATTGCACCTCCTTCATTTGCATAGCGGTACCAATCCCACTAGCTCTTTCAGAAAGTTTGACCAATCCCTCCCTTTCCTGCGGAAATTTTGATCAATAACTCCCTCGTCTGTAAAACGTTGAACCGTTCCCTCCTGCTTCTATAGAAATTGTGATCTAATTCTTTCCCTTCTTAAAGACCCTTAAGACCCCTGCACCTGCATCTGCCCCTTCTACAAATATTTGAACCAGTTTGGCCCACTCCTGCAGAGAAAATGTAACAAATCCCAACCAGTCCTGCAAACATTTTGACCAATCCCATTAACTCCTGTATAAGGCTTGGCCAGTTCCATGCCTACCACAACCATGTTGCTTTCATGTTTACATGTTTTCTTTCTGGTCCAAAATGAAAACAAATGAGCGATTTAAACCATAGAGACCCAAACCAGAATGAAACATTTATGTAAAATGAATATTCGAACCCATCCAGTCATGTCCAAAGTGTTTCAGTGTTAATGAGCATGACCTTTTTTTGTCCTGAGCTTTAAATCTGACCTCCTGCTGCCATGGGATCCAAGTCCTTCTGCACACCTCTAATTATAATTCTTTTCGATTGTTGCCTGATGGTGTGAGGTGTAATATTGAGTGTTACCCAGCCATAATTGTTAATCCTACTGTATCTCCCTGCTCTGTGTGTTTTACAGAAGGCTGATATCACCAGTAAGGCCATTGTGGATGTGTTGGCTAGGACGTCAGAGTATCTGCAGCCCAACCCAGGTAACCAATACAAAAAGAAAAGCTGTCTAGCCGGACTGCATTTATGTTTGAGCTGATTGTAGTTGCTAGTGGGGAGGAAAAAAAAAGTTTTATTTCAGATTTGTCTAAAGACGCAATCTAATTTAATTAGAAAAGCTCTCTATTAGAAGAAATCACTAGGTTATAAAGCGTGTGCATCTAAGCTTTTGTACATGTCTGATCTTGCCACTGATTTAAGTGTTTCTTCATGTCGCCAGAGCTGTGGTAAATTCTTAGGAACAAGTTTTTTTTTAAACATGATAGGAATTTTTAAATGGACAGTCGAACACTTGCTATACTGTTGCTTAATATCTGTGTATCCCTATGTGCATGGAAAGTTGCAGTAGGATTTGCATGTTATCTCACTGTATCTGTGTTCTGCATTTTGTTGTCAGCATCTCGGGCCAAACTATCCATGCTGAACACTATGTCGAAGATCCGGGGGCAGGTGAAGAGTACTGGATATCCACAGGCAGAGGGGGTTTTGGGGGAGTGCATGGTCAGATACGGACGCGAGATGGGGGAGGAAACCAACTTTGGTACGTGTGTGTGAGTCTGTGTGTGAGTAGGTTAGACTGCTCACAGAAATGTGACCTTGCTGAAGGATTTTATGTATTTGATATTCAAATAAGGCTAATTTTATCAAATACTTGGATTAGTGCCTGAGGCTAAGATGAAGTTAAGAAATGGGAATAAGTGTGAAACAGTCCAAAGGGATAGTTCACAATTTTTCAAGTCTATCATAAATCAACTTTACCATAGATGTAGATTGTTGTAAATGTTCCTGCTCTATACACTGACTGTAAGGTTTGTCACCTGGAATGCTAACTAGTATATGCTAACTAAACTGAACCAAATTCCCCATTAAAAAATTCAGTTGACCCATATGAAGGTCTTCTGCAGTCCAAATGAAGTTTGTATGTTTCCAAATGATTGTGGATTTAGTACAAATTCAACAGTTTTTCTCTCCAAACTAGCCTTATTGCTAACCAGGACTAGCCATGCAGCTATATGGCGCCTACAGCTACAAAGCCTCTTGGTATAATTCCCCAGACAGTAGAACAGGTAGAGATGGCTAAAACAGCATTTACTTGTGATCAATGTGAAGTTTTAATAGAAAGGATAGCAGACTTTTTTGCTTTGTCTAGCACTGACACAGATATTGTCATTGGTAAACTGAGAGCCGTGGCAAAGCAAGTCTCTACACTCTACAGAGAAGATGGAGGCCTGCTGTACAGATTCCAACTGAAACCATAGCTGCGGCTGCCATGTACTGTATCTCAAAAAGAAAGAAAGGGGGAAAAAAAAACACCCACATGTTTAGCATGCTGTTGTCCCACCCTAATGCATGAAAATGCAAATGCATGTTCACAAGCTAATTCTGACTCAGTAAATGCTATAAACAGGTGCTAAGTTTAATAATTTAAATGAAAGCACAGTCCTTGTACTATAAGTACAGATGCACTTAAGATGAGTGACATTTTAATTAGCATTTTGACACCACAAATGCATAACCTAATGCAAAATAATACAATTTGGGAAACGCATTTTAATTGAAATAAATGTACTCATGAATCATCCAAAATGCCTGTTTAAATAAAATCACAATAAGACTACATCATATTGCAAATGTTAATGTAATAAGTGAATTTGAAATTAAAGTTGGAAAAGTAAGTTAAATTGCACCATTACATTTACATTGCTATTTTTCTTGCTTATTTTAAATGTTAGTTTAAATTTTTAACTTTATGGCCTGATGATGAAATGAAATTTCATATGTGGGGAAAAAACACCCAGATTTTACCCACACATACACATGCATACAGTACCAGACAAAAGTTTCCCCATTCAAGAACAATATTGGATTTTTTAAAAACTATAAAATAACATACGGTATTAGCTAATCAAGTAAAAAACAACAATAGTCAGTTGTTATTTTAAGACATAAAAGTCAGCTGTTCTGGAACATTTCTTGCAAGAACAGTAATGTCAAGTGTATTTGGAAACTTCTCAAGCACCATAATGAACCTGGCTCTCATGAAGACCATCCCAGGAAGGCAAGACCAAAACTTTCTTCTGCTCTGTAGGTGGCGCTCTTGTTGAAATGGGGGAGTCTATGAGGAGGATGGCTGAAGTAAAGGATTCTCTGGATATTGACGTTAAGCAGAACTTTATCGACCCTTTTCAGACCATTGTGGACAAGGATCTCAAAGACATCCAGGTAAAAGAATGGCAGGATTGTTTTCTTCCCCCTGAATTAAATAGTTTTAAGCTAGGTACTGTATGGAACAGCTTATAATCTTTTAATGTATGAAGGGTGTTCAAGTCAACCCAGGACTTGAGATGAAATTAGTCAAACATTTACAGAAGACTTCAAATGGCTAAGACACTTAGTCGCAAGAAAACATTTGAATGCTCCAAAGCTTTTTAAAGAAGGCCACACATCAGTGAATGACGATCCAACGTGTGGTGGCTCAGAGCCCACTGCAGTCATTTCCGTGAACATTTAGAGATTGAAACGACTGATAATTGTGGAAGTGACACATCTGTCCGTGGGAGGTTTACACACAGTCATTCATAAACACCACTTGCACATGGAACTCAGATGGGAGTTGTTGTCACCACATCCCCCGGAAAGCCATTTCCTCATGTTTGGGTTATTGAAGGAGTTCCTGGGTGGTCAATATTTCAGACATGTAGCAAGCAGTCCAATCATCGCTCTGGCTGAGAAAACTGTATTCAAGCACTAGTGAAACGTGTAGCAGGGTATTATACAGCAAAATAAAGGTAGATTTTTACTCTCACAACTGAGATTTGCACAATCAAAAGTCCCAGTTTGACTTGAACATCCCTGGTATATGTTTATATTACTAATTGTTGCATGCTGACATTTATATACTGTATGTATCATAATAATTCACCAACATTAGAAGAACGAGTCAAGTCATAATGTTCTGTTCTGTTTTTTTTTTTTTTTTTAACACTGTTTCTGTTTGTCCCACCACAATAGCATCAGCTGAAGAAGGTGGAGGGCCGGAGGCTAGATTACGACTACAAGAAGAAACGTCAGGGAAAGATCCCAGACGAGGAGCTGCGTCTTTCTCTAGAGAAGTTCCACGAGTCCAAAGAGGCTGCCGAGATCAGCATGCACAATCTCTTAGAAACTGATGTGAGTAGACATTATGGGTCGAATTTATTTAGACAAAAACCACACAATACACGAAGATAACTCCAAGAACCTTTGCGGATGTCTGGATTGCTAAACTTCACATGTTCAACGCCATGTTCGAGGCAGTAGTCTGACAGAGAAGCAGCTGAATGACTCACTAGGCTTTTCCTCTCTCTCTCTCTTTCTCGGGGGATTCAAGAGAATATCAGGGGACAGTCTTACTGGCAGCCAATTACCCAGCAGCCCTCACCATCTGCCTGTTATTAGCATATGTTTCAGACACTGTAGGGAATATGGGTAGACATACTCCACCCTTAAAATATGTTTATTTTTTTCATATAATATGTATTCTGCATGTTTGAGTGGGTAGGCGTATGTTTTATTCAGCTAAATCATTAGAATTCCCATGTGGGATCTCCTAATTAAAAAGTGATTAATCATTAATAAGTGGTGTAGTGGAGGAGATCTAAATGAATACAAAAAGAGATTATTGACTGACGAAACCTAAAATATTACAGTAAAAACACGAAGGAAAGCTCTACAGCAGAACCAAAAAACCAGCAAAACCAATCCACTAATTGAAATCTACAGCGCAGAATGTGTCTATATCTACAGGACGTGTAGTGCTTTGTTAATGCTGTATGAGTACTAGCTTCTGCAATGAAAATATCGCATGAATTATTAAACGGAATGGGAAAACAACCTTGAACATGCACATTTGTAAGTAAAATAATTATTAAGAAAGTAGTCATATTACATTGTCTTACAATTACTGTTGGTCAGAACAGGATCAGATTCCCCGCTGCTAACACAGAGCCTGTAGCGTATAAGCAGTGTGTATCTGTCCAAGTCCAGCAGTGTATTAATGCTGTTATTATCAGGTTTCCAGTCTAAAGTAACATCCGTATCATTTCAGTGCACTGTTAATCTTTGCTTGGTAAGGTTCACATTCAACATTTTAAACTGCAACTGAACTTTACCATTACATCTTCAAAACCTATTGAGTGATATATTTGACTGAAATGATTTCCTTGTTCTATTTTTTCGAGGACACGTAATAAAGCCGCAAGTTTGCATTGTCTGGATTGGATTGGAAAAACATTGAGATAGTAATTGATGAATGAAAGCATGATAAAGTCTTATTGAATTCATTCTTTTTTTAACAAAGCATTAGCATTTAGTTATTTCCTAAAAACTCGAACACCTCTTTCATCATTTATGTATTTTGTTATACATATTTTTTTGACACCCGAAATGGCTTTATTAGGCTAATGTCATTTTGGGTGTTCTGTGCATTAGACATTTCAACACTTTTTAAGGGGGCGTACTGTATTATTATTCACTTTAAAAAATATATATTTTTTATATATTCAGATGGGTCTACAACAACAAAAAAAAAAAACACTTTTCAATTTTTTCGTTTTGGCCTGTTCTTAAACAAGCAAATCAGATTTTTTTCATCCTTTCTTTCTTTGTGACCTCATATACAGTAGGACGATGACGAGCCCTGCCCGGCTTCTCTGGTGGGGTATGACTCAGCAGGAGCCTAGTTAAACTACCAGCCAGAGTCTGGACACATGTTCTGATTCCATGGTCTTTGTTGATTTAAAAAAAAAAAAATCCCAATTGCATGGTCTTTCTTTCTTTTATGAAGGCATCCAAAATTTGCAATAATCTTCTTTGAACAGTTGATATTAAGCATGTCTGCTCCTTATGCTCTGTAAAGTACAATGGCCGTGAAGTGCAAAACTGACGAGAGTCAGTTTCATCATGGTAAAATAATTTATGGTTGTTGTTATTTAAATGCATAATGCCTTATGTTTTATTTCATAGTTTTGAAAAAAAATCCAGTATTAGACAAACTTTTGACTGGTACTTAGATAGGTACTGCATAGACCCTGTACATAGGAGGCGAAAACCTCTGAGATCTGTGTCAACTTTTTAAAATGAATATATTCTCCATGTTTTTCTTTTGTCTGAGCATGTTAAAAACAGGCTTTCTCATACAGTGCTCAATTCACTGTAGCGTATGACTTTGACTTTGTGACCGTAATGACCATCATTACACATCGCCATTTTCCTTAGCCCAGATGTGCCGGTAATGGCTGGAAATATCGTGAAACGTGTCTCATCTATACAGCTTGCTTTTTCCTCCTCAAATTTTCGCTCTGATCATGAACAGCTGATGAGCTGCTCTCTGACCCCCCGAGGAAAACCCATTCATGCGTATGTGATCATTTTAGCACTAATGCAGTGATGAAACTGCAAATAACCCAATTTTCCTCTATAATTTGTGACTTTTGTGTATGTTCCATAATTGACTGGACAGAGGCCTCTGATAATGCAGGTCACTCCGAACATGAATGTAGGCTGTCGAGGCAGGAAGATTAGATCTGAAGGAAAAACGAGGCTTGTAATGTGGCCATCAATTAGAGCTATTTTTATACTAAACGTTTCGTCTTTTATTTTTCAATTTTCATGCACATTAAATTATTTTCATACTTACTTCTTATTCATCCTCATTATAACTTATTTTGGTCCTCTGCAGGTCATGAGTGCATTTTGATTAGAGAAAAGCTCGAATATAATATAGCAACCGGTTAACAGCATGCTAGATCGGCCTAACTCTTCTAATAGAAATATTCTTTAACCCTTTCATAACCTGCTAGTGCGCATTATTAAAGGTTGAATATTTCTGACTATTCTACACTCCACTCCACTCTTTACCGAGCTGTTAAAATTATTCCTTAATAGCCATTAAAAGAGAAATTAATTAATATGAATTAAATTCTGTGTGCTCTAAATGCATTGCTTGTTCAGTTAAGTTGTTTATTCATTTATTTATTTATTTATTTATTTATTTATTCATTAACACCAAATTACCACATTTATCATGAACACAAAAGAGTACTGTCAAGCCTCATTCTCTTTGCTTGTGTTTAGAGCCGTGGAATTAAAGCCATTATGTAATCAAGTCAGTCTTTTGATGCTTGGTTCGATAAATTTGACATAATTTAGATAAACGTACAAACTTTAATGGACTAAAATTTAATGGCCTAATTTCTTAAAGGTATATCTTTTGCAAAAAAATTAAAATACAAACTGCTTCCATCTTTGGTAATGTACTTGCAAAGGTCTTGTTTAAAGGTTGTTCAAATTGCACATGTTGCAAGGAAACCAATAATGCACTGGAAGTACATGCAAACTCCACACCCACACTGTCCCGAGATGTGAATCGTACTCTCGACCCTGCAGGTGCTGGGTTGTCAGCTGGTCACGAACCAGGCTTCAGTTACTTGGTACGAACCTGAGTACAGGTGGGGTGTTCAGTAGCGCAAGCAAGTCAGGTATGAAAGCACACCAAGTTCCATATGTCAGTACAAAGGAGGGCTTCTAGACTTGTTTATGCCGTATCGTATTCACTTTTATTTTGCACACCAAACCTTTTGAAGTTTGGATAGTTTACAGTATGTGACTCATCAATTCGTCCTTCTTTTCGCTTATTGCAGACTACATCATTTTTCTCTGCTGGTATAAAATAGGAAATGGAAAGGAACAGGACATCAATCACATGATTTAAATTGATTCGTTCACTTCTGTTGCAGTTCAACTGCAGTTCAGAACGATTTAAATTGCACCAGACGTCGAGCTTTTCACTGTGAAGAGTTGCTGTGTGATCTTCTCATTTCAATTCCTCCTGTACCTCTTTCAGAGGCAATCTCTAAAGTTAGATAAAGACCGTCTTTCCATCTGTCTTGGCTTTCTGGCTCTCGGATTAGCTGCTCACTCAGGCACTGCCTCATCTGCTTCAGAACGCTGTTTGTGCCGAACAGAGCAGCTGCTCCTTTGGAAAACGTTGCCTGGTTATTTAGTTCCATATGTAACACTTAAATGAAGAATAAAGATGTGCTTGGCTTTTCTTTAATCGTGTGTGTGTTGTGCATGTAGGTGGAACAGGTGAGCCAGCTCTCAGCTCTGGTGGAGTCGCAGCTGCAGTATCACAGGCAGGCGGTGGAGGTGCTGGAAGAACTGTCTGAGAAAATGAAAGACAGGTGTGAATCTCTCACTCCTCTTCAGTTTTTTTCCTCCTCTTTGCAGTTACATGACCTCGCTTTATTTTTCATATCTTTCTGATATTGTCTTCCTTTTTCTTATGTTTTCCTGCCTTTTTTCATACTGTTCATTGTTTGATGGCTTCTCTTATTTTTTCTTTTTTCTTTCTTGTCTGAAACTTGATTTCTTTTTCTTTACTTTCTTGACTCACATGCTTCTGTGTTTGTGTGTGTCAGATTGAACTATGCCCAGGCTCAGCCACGTCAGAAGCGGATGCCCAAGCCGATGCCCAGCTTTGACTCCGACCTCGAGTCTCCTAACGGGGGCTACAGTCCTCCACCTGTGCAGTCGAGCTTTAATCCAGGTGAGCTTCACCTCACTTCCTGCCTGCGCTGTCCTGTTCCAGTCAGCGTGAACATGAATCATAATGACTATTACCTACATGTTTTCGGGGGCACTGTTGAGTTCAATCAGAAGCTGTGAATTAATTAAGATTTTTTTTTCTGTCCTATTAATGTGAAGAGAGAGAAGCAGAGAGTCTGCTGAAGGAACAGCTGTTTATAGTTGACACAGTGTACTCATGATGTTCTCTTTATTCCTGCAGCGCCTGTTTTACCCAACCGAAACTCCACACGCCAGAAACGCCAATGTGAGTCTCGCACACACACCTCATATTCATACACATTATATATTACTCTTTATACACTTTATATTCTAACAGGAATAATTTGAGCTTTTTTGAGAATAATTTCAGCTTTTTTGAGACGATCCCGTCTGTAAACACTTAAAGCAGTAATAGCACTATGTCCAGGTTGGGAAATATACAGTATATATCAAGAAAAGAAAACAACTTAGGAGACGTGAACTGACTAGAACTGGGTTAAGAAGCCTTTAACATGAAGGGAGGGATAGTGTTGAACCGTCAACTTTGTGGACAAAATCTGTTTAGGGAAAAAAAACAAAGAAATCATAAACCCTTGGTGAAGGTGCATGGTTAAAAGATCAGCAGTAATAGTGAAAATAAAGGCATTTCCATACACACGCAATGTGATGAACTTATAGGACTGAGACTAAACAGCAGTTTAGCCAATAGGAAAACCAATTGTTAGTGAGACTAATGAGGTGGGAGAATTTGCTAGGGAGCATAAATATTGGAATTTGGAGCAATAGAAAAAGTTTACCGCGGTATATGAATTAAATCTGCTCCAGTGGTGAGTTTTCAAGGTGAAATTTCGAAGCAGATAATCCGTTTCAGCCCAAAACATTACCAATATTATTAATTTCCAACACTGTAATTATATTTGTACACATAAAAACAACCAAAACATTTAGAAAAAAAAATATGTAAATGTAAAAATATGAAAGAAATTGCTTTAGATTTTTGCTTTAACCTTAAACTCTTGGCAATGGTGGCTTTAAAAATGAAACTGAAAGTGGCTTCGTAACATGTTGCGCAGCCATATACTGTAATGGGTTTCTATAAAGCTGCCGATCATTTGTTTTTATGGCGTTGTATCCTTCAGTAACTGTTAAAAGAAAATTTAATCTGTTAAGTAATTAATTCATACGAGAGTTACATAAATTGCTATGACTTCACTAAATAAAAAACAAAGCAAATATGTAAACTCGCTTTGTTTGGATTTTCACTGACGCAAACAAGAATTTTATATGCTGAGGGTCCACTATATGTAGTTTGCTGACTTCCCCTTTTTTGATCCTTCATTCATCCGATGGGTGCGTCAGGGTAAGAAGAAAAGTGCATGACACAACTGTACAACTGTACAAGCCTCTGGAGGTAGTGTTATGATATAGGTATGGCAATTAGCCTAACCTGCATATCTTTGGAATGTGGGAGGAAACCTGGAGGAAACCCACCAAGCACTGGGAGAACATGTAAACTATGCACTCAGGAACATTATGTGGCAGTAAAATTAGATCATATGGAATTTTCCCTCCCTGATCCACACGGGCGTATTTCAAAACTTAAATTGTAAAAGAGTGGTTCTGGGAGCATGAGGTGTTATTTTCACGTATGAACTGGCCCTCACATTGTGTGCTGTAATCAAAGCTAAAGGGGACTAAATGAAATCTTAGGGTGTGCAACGTTTTTTTTTTTTTTTTTTTTTTTTTTTTGACCAGGCAGTGTAAAAGTATTTAAGATTTTAATTAAGAGAAACTCACTTTAGTCTTAAAAAAAATCTGTAATTGGGAAAACGAAGAAAGACAGTAATGCTATATCTCTTACAAATTAACTAGTAATCTAATTTCTCTCTCTCTCTCTCTTTTAATTGTTTTGCCATCTGCTGGAATTTCTCTTCTTCTTGCTGCCTTGCTCTGTCTCAATTTTTTCTCCTTTTTTCTGACTGCATGCATCTCTCTCTGTACTAATATGTCTGTCTTCCTTTGTCTATCTTTCTCTTACTCCCTCTTTGTACATTTTTCTCATTTTCTCTGTCTGTCAATCTGTCTGCCTCTCTCTCCCTCTTTCTCTCTCTATACATCTTTGCATATCTGTATTTTTCTGTCTCTGTGTGTACACCTGTGTCAACCCCATCTTTCGATGTATATATCTGCCTGTTTCTCATTCTGTATCTTGCGCTGTTTCTCCCCTTCACATCGCTTTATAGCAGTGGAGCAGCCTTGCTGTAAAGCCCTGTATGACTTCGAGCCAGAGAACGATGGAGAGCTGGCTTTCCGTGAGGGCGACATCATCACACTGACCAGCCAGATTGATGAGAACTGGTACGAGGGCATGCTGCATGGCCAGGCCGGGTACTTTCCCTGCAACTACGTGGAGGTGGTGGTACCACTTTCTAACTGAAGCCCATGACTGGAGAAGCGAGGAACAGTTGCAGCTGGGACGAGATGGAGAGTTAAACACTGCAGGAGAAAAGGCTGGAGATTCGGAACAGTGTATTGAATACAAACTACGCCATAAGACACACAATCTTGTTTTGTCCTGTGCTGTTTTATTTTTCCCCCCAGTATGTCTGTTCAGTCAGCTTGCCGTTAGAGGAGGGTCTCTAAAACACTACCATATTAAGAATCCTTGCCCTGCCCTCCTCATGGACTGACTAAGCCAGGAGAGATTATATCCTTTATTTTTTCCAAAATCTAAAAAAAAAAAAATTACCAATATTATAAAATGTTTATTATTTAAATCTGCTGTCCTTTTTAAGTCTTCCTTTCACAGTTGTTTAAACAGGCTCATCTTTGAGTTTTTAATCAATGGACCTTTTTTGTGTGCGTACCCCCTGCCCTCTAGTGGCCATCCCGCGAAACAACACCACAGATCATTTGGCTTCTCAGCAGGAACCTTTCATTCAGAGGTTTGATCATGATTGTATTCACCCTATTTTTTTTAATTATTTTTTTTACGAATAGTTTGACCTTTTGAAAGGGGTTATTCAGAAAGGTCTGACACGTGTTTAGTTGTGAACAGTGTTGCTCAGGCGTCCCTGACTATTTCTCTGGCTGGTTAGGAGAAATAATAAGGAACAACTTGGTGAGCAAATTCAGGAAGAAAAAAATAATCACTTGATTCCAAAAGAAAATGTTCGTTTTTTTTTTTTTTTTCTTTGGCAGATACTTGATTTGTCCATGTCTGTAATCTGAAACTAGTAGTTTTCAAATGAACCATGCTTTTGTTTCCTCCCCTGTTCTTTCTGTCTGGATGAAGCAGAGCTGCTCTCTCTGTGAGTCTCTATAAGTTTAACCAGTAATTGAAGACCAAACATTGACCATTTTAATTACCTTTCTTTTTTTTTAAATACTATTATTTTTAAGTTGTTGGTGTGGGTATCTGTATGTACAGTTTTCCATGCACAGATGATGCCACAAAAGGAGCACATGGTTTGTTTTATGTAGTTTGTTTATTTTTTCAACTCACAAACTGTTAAATGAGGCCTTAAAAAATGAGGAGTTTATATGACTCCGATATTATCTTCCGTGTCTGGGCTGATGTAGTATTATATTTGCTTTTTCTTTCCAGACTGTATTTGGTAAGCAACACTACAAAAAAAACAACTTTTTTTTCCTCTTTTTTTTTTTCTTTTTTCGCTGCTACCCTTTAAGATATTTAGCATAATTGAAACCGGTCTACTTTTACCTAAAGACATTCCAGAGCCATTATGTCTTTTGAGTCCACGCTACCACCTTTTTTTTTTTTTCTTTTAATGGATGTTTCATCAGCACAGTAAAATGTGAAATGAGGCGTCTGTCTTTTGTAATGAACTGCACTGTGGTGGCATCTGTAGGTTTTCTTTCTTTTTGCTGTAATGCTTTTGAGGACAATCTGGGGAGGGACAGATGGTCGGACACTCCGTATGGTATTTATTTGAGGTATTAATTTGTGAATTCCAGGTTTCACAGGACAGTTATGTCAAAAATGCCAAAAAAGCTTTATTTTAAAACATTGCAAAGAAACCTAGGTATACATGAGAACCTTGTGATATGAGATATGAATATTATGTAGCTTTAGCGTCTTGTCTTAAAAGGGCTCCGTTTGGAAATGAGGTTTATACTAAAGTTTTAAAGCCTTAACATTTGTACCCGTTTCTCTCTTCCATTACTGTTTTAAAAGTTTCTCTGTTTTAAGTAAATATGAATTAAAATTTATATATTCTCATCTTGAATAGAAAAATTAAAAGGTCTACATTTTCTTTTTTTCTGAATAGTGGATTGATATTACTCTTGGGCGGTGTGAGATGTTCCTATCTTACCGCATCTTGTAGCAACAAGCTGATTTGGCTTGCTTGTTTCCTTTTACTGTCTAAAAACATGTCAGTATGCCAGGGGTGTTCAAGGTACCCCAGGACCAAATGCAAAACTTGGACAGGTGTTAACCAGCCTGTGGCTTCTCACTTGAACAGCTTTATAGGTGACCTGTCTCTTTTTTTTTACTTGACTTGTAAATTAATTTACACAATGATACTTAGTCATGGCTTCAGACAAAAAATCTTAGTTTTACCATCGAGGGGTTAGTTGACTCAACCAAGCACAAAAATCATTTTGTTGAGTCATCTGTTTTTTGTTTTTTTCAAACTAGGTATTAAAAATTCTAATGCAATTTATGGCTATGTTAGCTTAAAATGGGGAGAATTTACTTTTTTTTTTCTTGATTGTGAAGAATAACAGGAGACCTTTTATTTCTCTATATAATCCCCTGCTACACTAATGCACTCATACGAGCGCTTCCCTAGTTCATGGGTAACATCAAGATAGAAAGTTTTTCAGTAGACCAGAGCCATGATCAAAGTGTCTACTTCACATCTAAATTGCTGGAACTTTTTTAATGACCCAAATATTTGGGAATGGATTGGAGGGAGGTCAGGACTGTACTGTTTCTTTTTTCTTTCTTCCCCCAAGAATCAGGGATTCCCACAAACAGTGTTCAGCGCAACGACTGCAGTGGTGTCCGACCCACCACGCCCAGGATAGTCATTCATAGACGTACTGTATAGCATTCTTTAAAATGTTTGCACCATTCGAATATTTTACTGCAACCAAGAGTCTCGTCACCATGCTGTGCTTGAAGTCTGTGAATATCAATCGTTTTTTCTCTTTCAATGGAAATTTCATCACAAGTCCCAATTTAAATTGAATGTCCCTTGTTAAAAGGAAAAAAATTTTTTTTTTTACTTTTTATAAGCTGATATTTTACTTTACTTTCTACCCTAAACAAGAGTTCTGCATTGTGTAAATTAGTTAGGTTTAGAAAATATATTTTATAATATCAACATTACGTATTGTTAGCTCTAAATATTAAATGGTTTGGACATGTTTACATTCTTATTTATTTCAAATTGTTGGGAGGGGTTTTTATAAGGTGCCTCACAGGACACTCCATAACAACCGTGTCCATTGAGGGATTCTGCAGAGGGAGATTTGGGAGTATGGGGTGATGAGCCCATTATCACAGACCATTAGATCCCTGTATAGCAGGGTGAAAGTCTGGGCCGCCTTACTGAAGCTGCTGGGATCAGAGTTAGCGCCTCTAAATCGAAGCATTTAGTTCTCAGCTGGAAATGGATGGGTTGTTCTGTTCAGGCATGAGAAATGAGATCCTGCTTCAAGCAGAGTAGTTCAGGTATCTCAGGATCTTGTTCAGACTGAATCAAAAGCTTGGCAAAGAGATCAGTGCATCCAGTTATATGGGCATTGTACGTACCAGTCTATTGTGATGAAAAGAGAGCTGAGCTGAAAGGCAAAGTTATTGATTTACCAGTCGATGTATGTCCCCTCCCAATCCTCACCTATTGTCACGAGCTCTGCTAAGTGATCAAATGAATGAGGTCATGAATAGTGGTGGAAATGGCCTTCATTCGCATTGTGGCTGGGCTCAGCCTTATAGCTCAAACTCACACAAACTAGCCTCTGCATTAAAAGAAGCCAGCTGAGGTTGTCTGGGCATCTGGTTGGGATGCCTCCGGGATGCTTCCTTGGGGAGTTGTTTTCGAGCATGTGTAATGGGAAGAGGACCTCGAGGGAGACCAAGGATTAGATACAGAGATTATGGCTCCGTCTCAATTCCTTGCCGGATCATGTCACAACATTTTGACTAAGGCTGTCCCATTTTCAAGATTACTTTAAAAATGTGGTAGATAATGTAAATGCAGAAATTTTACTGCAATAAAATAGGGAGCTTAAAGTTGTACAGTTGTATGTGAACAAATATAAAGCAAAAGTGCAAAAATCGCAACATTTTAAAAAAGAATTTAAGAATAGACTGCATGGGCAAAATAAAAAAATTTCACGCTCTTCACAATTTGTCCAAAATGAGACACATCTTGTGTCTCTCATGTGGAGGAGTTGGTGAAGGTGCCTAGGGCCAAGGAGGTCTGGGTGTCTCTGCTTAAACTGCTGACCCTGTAGGATAAATAGAAGAAAATGTATGCATGGATAAATAGAATTATTGGGGGTATTTTTTCTTCTGTACACCACAATAAATTTTAAATCAACATATGATTAAAGTGTAGATCTTCATCTTAAATACAAGTGGTTTAACAAAAACAAAAAAGTTCATTGCATTTGGGAATACAACCACTAGAACCGGGGAAAGTGACATTAAATAAAAGGCAACTTTGAAAGATACCAACTCAATTTATCTCAGAATAAGTTGAGAAGAAGCTTCATGTGGGACTCAGCTAAACTTTGGAATGAATAATTGCACGAGTGGTGGGTTGTGGATTTAGCCGAATACTTTTATTGTGCTTGGATTCCAGGTAAAAACTTCATAGTTTAAGGGAATAGAAAATGTATAATCAGCAAGACCTATGGTAATACTCTGATGCATAACAATACAATTTTGATGGAAGACAGACTTATAAAAATCCAGGCTATACTTAAAATTCCACAAAAACATAAAATTGATGGTCAAAGAATTTTATTCCTAGTGAAGAAAACCCCTTCAGAACATCTAGCCAGGTTATGCGCAATTTGGAGAAGGTAGGTGTATCACTGTCAAGGTCTGTCAAAGTCAGGGTGCATTATGCAGCTTTATGAGGCCATTGTCTCACATTAAAGAAGCCATTTTAGCAAAAAAATCTTTTAAGCTATTGCCGTCCAAATCCACTCTCATGGTTTCTAAGACATCTTTAGGCTGCCCATATGGGGCCATTCTCATTCACAGCAAGTAGTCCCAAGTGACCAGAACTTCAACCAGACGTATAATACACTAATAGCTAACAGCATGCTTTTATTATACCCATAGATTTAACTGCACTTACAGTACAGCACCTTTCTTAATCCCTTTGATAAAATGACAGAGCTTACTACAGTATATAATTAAATGTTTCTGTCATTTCTGTAGTCTATTGTTCACTGAACTGTTAAAATATTCCTTAAAAGCCATTTAAGGTAAACCTTCAGGTGCATTAGTCTGTGTGCTCTAAATGGAGTGTTTGTTCAACAAGCAGAAGTTATCTGTATTCATTAATTTTTGTCGTCATTAACACAAAAATAGATCCGTTTTGTCATGCATCAATCTCTCTGGAAAAGCAAACAGAAGGTATGTCCTCTTCCACAAGTGATATCATCATAAAATTGTTCCTAGCTGTAAATAACTGAACAGAACTACTGTGACCACTACTGGTGGCTCAGCGGTAGGTGTTTTGCCTGCCATGCACATGGCCCGGGTTCGATTCCCAGCCAGTGCCCAAATCCCAGCCACTGGATGCAGTGCTTGTCCCAAGCCCGCATAAAATGGGAGGGTTGCGTCAGGAAGGGCATCTGGCATAAAACCTGTGCCATGTGTGTGGTTTGTGTGTGGCGACGCCTTGCCAGAATCAGCCGAAAGACCATCAATAACTACAGTGACCAGTACAAGACAGTTAAAGACTGGAAAACCTTACCTGATCAGTGGTTTAATGTTGCCATGAATGTTTTTTTGGCCTACTTTAGACCTGTTAAAACCAAACAATCACAGCAAGTCTGGAGCTATCTCAGAAGATTAACCCTGGACAGGGTGCCAGTTCATCATGGGGAACACACACACACAACCTTGGAAATCCCAATTAGCCTAATGTGAATGTTTTTGGACTGTGGGAGGAAACAAATCAAGCACAGGAAGAACATCCAAACTCCATGCACACCGACCCAAGGTGGGAATCGAACCATTGACCCTAAAGGTGCGAAGCCACAGTGGTAACCACTACACCACTATGATGCCGCATTTCTTCATATTAAATTAAATTTATGTAGATTAAGTTTAAGAAACTTTCCTGTAATAGGCTGCAAAGTGCCTAAAGATACTATTTACAAATGGGATGTTTATGTAACACCCTCAGTAGCAACCTCATTTCCGCTGTCATCTGTTTCACCCACTCAACATTCAGTATCATCAGTATACAGTACTAAACACTGGACTGAATATCTGTCATCTGCACCTGTTTCTAACCGGTTTCTGACTTAAATATATTTTTAATGCTTAAATAAGAATGTTTTTATTTAAACTTGAAATAGCAAATGGGCAAGAGCCTTCCATTGAATAATTACTACAGTGAATAATATGATTTAGCTGGAAACAACTTCTTTAACCCTAACTGATTCAGCCTAGCTTCTCATTTTCTAAACAACTATGTCAAAAGACATATCCTGTAATTATGGCGAAGATGTTCTACTGATTCATAAGGGTCAAATTTTATTGTCCTGCATCAAGAACAGGAAAACAACCAAGAAGATCCCTCAAAGGATTGGGACTAAACAGCTGTGTAGCCTAAAAAAACACTTACAGTATCAGTGAGGCTAATTGTCTACAATTTGCTAGGGAGCTAAAGAATAGACTGTGGAGCAGCACTGGTACCCTGTTTGAGAGTGATGGATGCAACAACGTAAGAAGAAAAGTCTTGCACCCATCATGCCTAGTGCCTACTGTATAAGCCTGTGAAGGCAGTTTTATGATCTGGGGTTGCTTCTGTTGGTCAGGTCTATGTTTAGCAAAGCTATTTGGCCAAAAAATTAGGTTAGCTAATGACCTGATTATACTGAATGATCAGATTTTCCCAACAAAGTTTTTTTTTTTTTTACCCTTCCTAATGGCACTGGTATGTTCCCAGATGATGAAGCCAGAATTCATCAGGCACTCTTCAGGCATTATTCATGCTTTAAACATGATAAAGCATGTATTGAAAATAATTATGTTTATCCTTTCATCCTGTACTTATTGTTTATTATCATATGTGTAGTGTATTAAACATGGCTTCTTTAATGTGGTCCTGTAGTTTGTGGATTCCTTTCATTATTAAATAATGAAATAAAATGCAATAAATAGCCAATTTAGTATTATACCACCGTTCTATTGAGATCTCATTTTCAAATTTTCTACAACAGTGGAAAACTGTGAGAGTACTGTTGGCTCTAATTCAAATCACAGGTTTATATTCATGCACTTGTTCTAAAAGTCCTGTAGTTTCTATAGTAACAGCTCACACATTGGGACTTGTATGGTGGACATAATTTAAGCCAAATAATAAATGAGTTTAAAAAAAAGTGCTGTTATTTATTATTTTTTTAAATGCATAGTTTTGATATGGTGAGGTTTTTTGTAGGGAAAATTAATTTATTTAATATTTACAGAAGTGTCCAGTGCATTGTCAGTAATAGTCCATAATTTTTTTTTCCCGCCATATGAGAATCTTCTGCTTTCCAGTTTGTTGTTGCTACATTTTTATCTTTTTATTTTAGGGTGGAAAAAAGTTTGGGAAAATTAATATTTATATTTGTTAATGTATGACAACTTGTCTTGTAAACATTCTATAATATTAACAGCTCATACATATCTATACATAGTTTTATATAACTATAAATTGATAAAAATTACGGTGTGTACTTTGGTAATACATGCAAGACTATAAGAATCAGCAAACTGCTGTAGTACGAAAGGCATAAAACATTTCTGCAAGTGCTATAAAATGGAAAATACCAGCAACTCTCCTAGCATTGATGCTTTTTCTGTAACAGCATTCATTTTATTCCTTATATAACATAAAATTATGTCTAACTGAGCTCTGAATGTTGATGCATATAATTTTTTTAATGTGAACCAAAATGTCCTACTACTAAAAAAAATTATTATACCCTGGACAAGATGTTGTTTATCTCAACATCACAAAAAATGGTCACTTTATACTCTAAATGTCTTCAGGGAATAATCTAATCAGAGGCTGTCGTATTGGCCACCAAATATGAGTTGTGAGCAGACTATTGTGTGTGTGTGTGTGTGTGTGTGAGAGAGAGAGAGAGAGAGAGAGAGAGAGGATTTATCTATGAGCAGATAGATGACTGCCAGCTTTCACCAGGAGAAGAAGGCATGTCATTTGTTCTGGCATGCTAGCCAGTTTATGGAAAGCCAAAAGCTCCAAAACAGCCTATATAGTTTCAGAATATTTCACTCATCGTCTGTACCACTTTGTCCTGTGTACAGGGTCGCTTATACCAGGAGACGTAGGGCACGAGTACACAGGGTACACCTTGGATAGGGTGCCAATCCATTGTAAGGCACACAGACACATACACGCTCATTCACACACTATGGCCAATTTGCAGAGCATAATCTGCATGTCTTTGGACTTTTGGAGAAAACTGGAGGAACCGGAGAAAAAACAAAGTGACCGTGCTAACCACTATTTTATATTATGGTTTTATTATCATGGACCATTCTCTGGGGCTTGTTATCATGATGTTATCATGATTTTTAGATAGCTTATAATGGCAAAGTTTATGCTTGTAGATCTCTCCCATTTATACAACACGTGCTATTCCAGTGTGTAACCTACGTATGATTATTTTTCTGAACCAGAGCCACGACCTTACTGATAGCAGATGATTGATGGTCTCACACACCACCTCATCTATTCATAGATGCCTCTCTTTACTACTCTTTCATGTGAGTTGTTTTCCATGGCCAGAATGTGCACATTTTGACTTTTTTTTTTAAGTTTGCTTTGGGCTTTAATGCAGAATAGACTGCTGAGTGATGAAGCTGCTCCTGAGGAATCTCCTCTCTTGTCATGAGACATCTGTTTATAATCCCACACCCCGGTGTAATGTTTATGTCATGATGTCATGAGCGTGCCTCACACACAGTGCTTAAATAACAAGAATTCCCCATCATTTAGGGGGAGAACTGCACAAGTCTATAAGATAAGCAGTGAAATGTTGACGTGAGCTAAACGCCAGCAAAACTTACAGTAGTTGTAATGAAGGACAACAACATGTATAGTAGATAGATAGTGTTTGAATTGAAAATGCTTATGCATATTTTTATGTACCACTTGAAATGTTTTCTTTTACAAGCATTTCCAGATGCTCATAATTTATCTTCTATCACTTAAGAGACTTTCTAGGAGACTTGGCTTCTATAAGTTAAAAGAGAAAATGATAATTTGCATTTCAGCCTCAATGTAGTTTCTATTTTGTCTGATATGGTTTTGATGTGGCAGCATTGTGGCTTAGTGGTTGGTACTGTTTCCTTCCACCTCCAGGTTCAAGGTTTAATTCACACCTAGGGTTTGTATGCATGGAGTTTACATGTTCTGAGTACTCCTGTTTCCTCCCACAGTCCAAAGACATGCAGATAAGACTAATTGTCCTTCCCAAATTGCCCTTAAATTCAAATTTAAATTCAAATTTTATTTGTCACATACACAGTCATACACAGTACGATTTGCAGTGAAATGCTTGTACGACCGCCGGTGACCTTAAAAAGAAAATAAAATAAAAACTATATATAAGGAATAAATATTAATAAAAAGAAATGAAATACAAAAGAAAATAAATGTAACTAGTAAAATAAACAAACTGTACAAATAAGGGCATAAAAAAAATATTACAAATATAGAAATATAGGAATATAGGGGGGGATATATATATATATATATATATATATATATATATATATATATATATATATATATATTCAAATTTTAAGATGTTTTAAAGTGACATTAAAATGTTTTAAAGTGTCATGTACAAAATAGCAGATATATATAAACATGTATTGTATAAAGTGACTTATGAAAGTGACATGTGTATTGGTTTCAGTTCTTAGTGTGTACACGAGTATGTGAATGAATGTGTGCCCTACGATGGGTTGGCACTCTGTCCAGGGTGTACACTGCCTTGTGCCCTAAGTCTCAGGGGATAGGCTCCAGCCACCCCGTGATCAGAAAAAGTGGTGTAGACAATAAATTATTTAATTATTATTATTATTATTATTATTATAAATTAAACATTGCTCAAGAGTACAGTAGATTATTATTTACTATTTTATTTTTAGTAACAGTTTTATCTTGGACAGGATCCAGACACTAGGATAAAACCAATTACCCTGAGGATATAATGTGACAACGCTACCCATTGAGCCATCTTGCCATCTGTGAGAGATCATGCTTTACATAATCAAATGACAACCTCTGAATGCCATGATGGCTTCCTAGTACTGTGTGTCTTTCCTTCACCCTACTGTTTATGGGTGTGTTTTGGTAATCTTGTTTAGCATATTTCCTCCCTACACGGAAATTTCATTCCAGGCCATGTCACTGTACAAATGTATCAGACGGGCACAAAAATGTGAACCATTTTGATATTTATGTACGTTTGTATGTTTATGGGTCAGTTCTGAGATTGCCTTCTATCCATGTCCGCATAGGTTTCCTTTGAGTTATCTGGTTTTCCCAAACACCCTTAAAACTTGTTAGTACTATAGGTGAATTGGCTAAACAAAAATCAGCCAAACACAGAAAAAAGGGAATATGTGATCCATCAGACTGAAGAAAGCATATTACATATAGCCCATTGCTTATACAAAACTTAATTAAACATTTTCAATTACTAGAATAAATAAAGAAGACTAAAATTTTGGGAGAAGGTTTTTGCTGATAGGAATCAATAACTACAGGATTATATTTTGCTGTTGGTCTTTTAGATGCTCCAGTCAAAGGGGTCACCACAGCAGGCCATCCGCTCACAACTTGGCACAGGTTTTACACTAGATACCCTTTTTGACATAACCCTCCAATTTTGTCCAATGGGAAGACCTACCACTGAGCTAGCATGCCCAAACTTCAGTATTGCATTAATGTGATTAAATCATGTCTTTTAGTTGGGGTTGGCGGAGCCCACCAGCATCCTTGAGCTAACAATGCGTCATCCACAAAGGTCCTTCAAAATGAACAGTTATCCATAAACGTCCTACAGGTGCAGGTGCAGTCAGAACATACACTCACCATAACCAGAACTGTCATGGCAATAATAATTTTTAAGAAAAAGCAGAATAAATGTATAACCTAAGAAAGGATAAAAGTCATTAACAAGCTTTTGGGAGATTTATGGTTAATTATTTTATCATTCGTCTTGTCAGAATTTTTGGTTTGCTGTCTGGCAGGTTCTGGCATTTTAAGCACGGTCCACAAATATTTGATAGTATTGAGCGTCCAATACTCTTTGTGAGGCAGCAACTCTAAATTTAGCCCAATTTATACATTCTACAATCAGCTTTGATGTGTGTTTCATGTGTGTCAAAGTTTCAACTGTCTGATGATATTATGGAGTCCATGGAGTTTGCATGTTCTCCCCTCATGTGGTACAACTATTTTTCCCAGGAAGACGACAAGGCCAAAGACCTCCTTGAAAACACAATACTTTCAAAATATTCATGTTTATGAGTGTGTACTAACTTCTGAGCGGAATTTCATAGAGGTACTCCAGGGCACTTCCTTATTTATTCATAACTTATTCTTGACCTTATCTTTGATATAATTTTAAATGGCTCAGACACAAGATAACACACTTTATTGTGTTTACTGCAGGACCATTTATAGAGCACTTTCCCGTATTTAATCTCCTGTGGGGCACTTTATAGGGCACTTTACCATGCTATAGGATCACCTTGAAAGGCACTTAATTGTGTTTGGTATACTATGGGGGCACCAGAGGGCACTTTGTTGTTTTTTGTTTTACTGTAGGGCATCTTAATGGGCAATTTGTTTAGATAGTATCAACAATGCATGCTCTGGCTTCAAGGCCTCTATTATGTAGACTTTGGCTTTAACAACATGGTGACTTTTATCACTATCCCAGCATTCTAAGGGCATGAGGCGGGGTACACCACTACACTGGTACTAAGCCACCATGCCACCGGCGACTTTTATGTCAATCAAAAAAAAAAGAAGCTTTAAAATCTTTCATATACAATTTCCAAATGTCCAAACATAGATGTATTCCTATTAAAGGGGGCGGTGAGTGTACTGTATGCAGTTTTTGGTTCTTAATCCAACAAGATACAGTACAAGGAGCGTTCAAGTCAAACCATGATCTTTGAAAAAATTTCTCTTGGACAAAGGAATAAAAACAATTGACATTCACGGAAGACTTTGAGCACAGCACGGTACTAAGTCACAATTGCCACAATCGAATGGTGCAAACATTTTAAAGAACGCCATATTTCAGTAAATGGAGATAAAACGTCTGTTCCTTGTGGAAGTGACACATCTGTCTATTTCAATTGTACACACAATCTCTCACGTACGCCATATGTGGATTACAGGAATGTTATTGCCACATTCCCCTGTATAGTCCTAACTTCTCACTAAGAATTATACAAGTTTGGGACATTTAAAGAGTTCCTGGGATTTCAAATCTGAAGCAGGCAGTCCGATTTTGCATATGTATAATAGTATAACAGTGTTAAATTATATAAAGAAATAAAGGGAGTTTTTATGCTTCATCATTTATTTAGCCCGAAACACACAAAAAACGCTAAACTGTCTCCACAGCTTGGAGTTCTGACTAGGTCGAGTCCGGCTCCACCCCCTGAACGAGTTCCTCAGGCATTGCTTGACGGAAAGCGGCTTGTTCTGATCCTTTCGGCTTTCCATATCAGCGATACGCGCTTTGTCCCCGGCTGCTGGTCCAGTCAGATCCCGAGCTGGCTACGGCCATGGCGGCGGCACCGGTGAACCAGCGACCCGGGGCAAGTCGAGCTCAGCTTCCGCCCTGCTATTATGAGGGGTATCTTGAGAAACGTGGAGCAAAGGAGAAGGTAAGAGAGCGCCTTTATCATGGCGGGTTAAAGGAGGCTTTCCTCCGGTGCAGTGAAGTCTCACCGAGCGGGTTTATCACACACACACACACACACACTCTGTGTCTCTGACATTTTATATGTGTGTGTTCGGGCAAGACTGAGTGACAGGCTCCCTGGTTGGATTGATCAAGATCTATCATATCTGTGTAGTGGAATAAAATGCGCTTAAAAAAAATTAAAATAAAAAAAATGCACTGGTGTGTGTGTGTGTGTGCGCGCGCGCGCGCGCAATAGTGTTGCGGTGCATGGGCACACCTTTTTTTGCGGCTCACACACATCCCTGTGATTAACCTGGTGTTAATTAGATGCATCTAATAGATCTATTAATCTCGCACTTGCTTCTTAGAGCCATCACACACACACACACACACACACACACACGCGCGCGCGCGCATCAGTTAGACTAGCGGATTTGATGTACATGGGTGTGAGTGATTATTGTACAGAAAGTGCAGTAGGTAATAAAGATATGGTGTATATATATAATTGGAATATTATCAAAAAGTTGATTTAATTCAGTAATTCAATTCGAATAGTGGAACTCTTATAGATTTATTGCAGACTCATATATTTTAAGTGTTTATTTCTTTTGATTTTTTTATGATTATGGTTTACAGCTACACACACACACAGATGGTATAAGTGTGCAGTGGAATATAGACATGTCAAGAAGATAACATGCTTAAATAACATGATCTACATATACTGTAAGTTCTGAAATATACAATTTATACAGAATGAATATGGGTGGGATATACAGTGGTGCAATAATAAACATAAGTTATGGATGGTGCAAAGATGCATAATGGATGAGGCAGTGCAATATTTACAGAAAGTGACAGTGCAGTAGTGTATTTTAATGATCAGCTGTTCATTGCGGTAACAGCCATATATATATTGGTAATTTCCTGATAGTGGATGGTGTCCTTATTGTATAACTCTGTAAAAGTGTGTGTGTGTGTGTGTGTGTGTGTTTGTGTGTGTGATTGTGACCTCAAATCCAGTGTACCCCTCCCTGTGCCCCAAATTCTTTGGAATAGTCTTCAGGCATGCAATGACCCTACACAGGATAAATTGTATGTAAATGAAATAAATAAACCAAACACATCATGTAAATAAACTGCAATGTCTGTTAAAAATACCTAATATAATACATTTCTACATGCAGTTCTCAACATAAGGCCTGTTAAACTTTGCCAAAGTTGTCATCTGTGTGATCGCAGTTATAAATGTAATAAGTGCACCCGGACCTGTAATTGGCATGTACAAGGGTATCAACTGTATTGAAATAAATATAAATCTTGTGTTATAAGGTGTATAATGTGATTTTGGCATCTACAGCGCCACTCAAAGATACACAAACATTACAGATTGC
Source organism: Clarias gariepinus (assembly GCF_024256425.1). Taxonomy (NCBI): domain Eukaryota; kingdom Metazoa; phylum Chordata; class Actinopteri; order Siluriformes; family Clariidae; genus Clarias; species Clarias gariepinus. The sequence goes on from NC_071124.1 coordinate 16,317,234, forward strand.
TGGCTGTACCATTCTCTTTCTGCTTCATCATGTCTATAAATGTGATTTATGACTAGGTGTTGATGTCTATGGCATCAGCTGGCTTTTAAGTAAAAAGCAAAAGAAGAAATTTGAGAACAAAGAAAGCTAGACAGATTGGAAAATAAATATTCAGGGGGTTCAGGTGCAGTGGGAGTGTGAAGGGGGTTGTTGGTGGGGTGGGCTTAAATGTATAGATGGATGAAGTGTATGTGTGTGTGTGTGTGTGTGGGTGGAAAGAGAGACAGCTGTGCCCCATGTCCACCCCCCCACCCCCCTGGGGGTTTTAGGCTTCCCCCGAGGTTTGGATTTAGTGAAATAAGCCGGAGAGATTTAAGAGAAAGGGCGAATCTCTAATTTATGCGAAGATGACAGTACATCGCTTCATTGTTTTTGTCATGAGCTGTGATGATGATGAAAAGACTAATAAGAATGTTGTGAAAATAGTGAATTAGTGATAAACCCAGTGTGTTTGAAGATGCAATATGATATAATATAATATGTATTTGCCATAAGTTGGAAAGACACTAAATGTAGGCAATTCATTAAAACATAAAATTTTATGTAACTTTCCTGTAAAAAAACATAACTGCTTTACTACAATATTAAGAATTTAGTGTTGCCTTAAGGTTTCCATCCACTGTAGCACACTTTAATTTTTAAAGGTGCAATTTCAGATTTTCTTTTCCTATTAGTACTAAATTAATGCTACATGTAAATGTAAAACATGATAAGGAAAAAATAACGCTTTTTAATTGTAGTATGTGTGGCAAAGGCTACGTTCACATTACTGTACCAGCCTGAAGTAACTAGATTTCGATTTTTTACCCTAAAGTGATGCAGATCTGAATTTTTTAATGGCTGTCTGGACACACAAATTTGATGTCACTTTTCTATCTGGTCCTAGAATGAACACATGTCCGATACACTGTCATGGAACTTGAATGAGAACGGGCAGATTGAAATCCAATGCAACTTTTTTTTGCCTCTGCGCATACGTGGGGTGCTCGCTGACATCAATCAGAACTGGCAGCATGGGGATTTCACAGCAGCACTGATAAAACAGCGCTTCTTTTTCTAGACTTCAATAAATACTACAGAGCAAAATGACAAGCATGGCTTCGCTGAAATCACATGTTCGGTTTGAAATGAATGAGAGGTCGCGAGAAACCCAGATGCACGTCCATATTAGAGTCAGATAAAATTATCAATGTCAAATTTTATGGCCTGCAAATCTGAACTGACCAAAATAAAGTTTTAACAGTTTTTACCATTCGTATGAGCAGAATTTTGCATGTTTGCACTGTTAAAATTTTTATTTCAGATGGCTGAATAACTTATCATTTACAGTAGCTTACAATGCAGACAATTCTATTAATTTATTACTTAAAGCCAATTATATTAATAATAATTAAAACAGGACTGCAAAGGCACACTTCACCAATCTTAGAAATCTAAGTCGAATGTTTGTGTGTTTAAAGGGTTGTAACTGATTTTTTCAGACACCTGAATGGCGAGTGCACTAGAAAGTCATGTCTTAACAGCCCTTGTAATGCAAACTCTTCCAGGGACAGAGCCTTGTGTACATGGTGGGGGTCAACCCATGGAGTAAAATCTTATTCAGATCATCCTGTTGAATCGTCAGAGACCAGATCAGAGAAAATGTTGAGCACCCTCTCTCGCTGAGACTCAGTGTAGAAAAAAAGGATGTTTTACACAAATAACCACAATTCTTTCTGTAATTACGCAGGTGTCTCGGAGACTATGGACATGCTTGTGTGGGAACACCTTATACTTCTTCAACAATGCAAAGGACACACATGTAAGCATTAACAGTCAATTTGAACTTATTTTTTTAATTAAGATTATTAAGGAAGGGTTAAGTTTTTTCAAATCATACTTAAAAATTAAATAAAAAACGTAGATATTGATTTTGAACAACAATAGATGTCTCTTAGAGATTCTTAGAGACATTTTTACTCATAAATCTGGCAAACTTTTGCACATTACGCAGTTGTTAGTCTCACTTAGTTGGAATTCTTTCTTATAGTTAGAGGTTTGTGCATTTCTCTCTCTCTCTCTCTCCCCCGCTCTTTCTCTCTATATAGTATGTAGAGAAACTGGATCTGAGTGGGTTTGTGTCTTTGATCGATGACTGCAGCCGGGACAGAAACCTGGAGGCAGCTAGAATGAATTTACGCATGAAGGATGGAGAGATTAAACTTACTGTAAGTTCAAATGAAGTGAAATACTTAAAATATACATTACACTATTTCTATATTTGCATAAGACTAGACAATTATTAATCAGTCATATTTGGTCCATAAGTCGTGTTGGTACTGTACGCAATGCTTTTTTTTGTGGAAAATGATAAATTCATTGATGTCACATGATGGGCTTTGTGCTAGCCGATTAGCAGTGAAAGCTACCTGTACTAGCTAAATATACTAATAAGAGGCATTACTATAGTATTATATAATACTACTTATTGTTCCTATAATATACAGTATATCTATAGTATACAGTAGTGGCCAAACATTTAATGTCTTAAAAACATATTTTTAAAACAATGACAATCGTGGTAATAAGAATCATTTGTTATTTGATACATTGACTTTGCTATACAACAATCAGTATTTATTATAAAGTATTTATAATAAAAGTATTTTTCTCAAAACTTGCTGGATCTGGCTCTGCATCGAGTCAAAAAGACGTTTTACACTTGCTCAATCCACACCTGCTTGATTGCTTCTTAAAACTCATGTACAGAAGACAGTTTCTTGACTGCTACTGCCTTCTTCACCATTGTCCAACCCACATTGGGTTTTGGTCCGGAGATGACCCAGATCTTGGCTCCAGAAGCTGAAGATCATTGTCATATAGTCAGTTTTTCAGTAATTTAGCACAACTCTTCAGCCAGATACACTAGAACTAATTAGTGACATCACATGTTTTGTGCACAGGGAGAATTATAATATGGATTAAGAATGGGAATCACCAGGGATCACCTATTTTTCTGATACCTAGGTGCAGGTTTGATTTGTATTTCGGGCCTTTTATAATCATGATTTTATAAATTTCATCTTATAAAAATGTTATAGAAACGTATTAAAACGGTCGCTTTAATGTGATTCGCCTTGTGACCAGCACTACAGTTATACCTGCTTTTCTTATAAACACGTACTGAACAATCAAACTTGAGAAATCAACTTTGCTTTGGTATAAATGACTATAAGATTTGATACATGCCACTGCTTTGGCATTTTTTGTCTGTCTTTGTCACATGATTACCTCATTTTATAGGAAGAGACAGGGAAGCAATTACATGTTGATTAAATTCGGCATGCAGAAGTCTCAGATTTGCACAGATTTGTGTGGGTTGTGTCTGTTACTGTACATACTGACAAGTTCATGCATTATGAAACATTTAGATGACTTTTCCTCTCACTGTTGGTTTCTTTTCTCAGGCTCCTAACTTGGAGGCACGAGAGTTGTGGAAAGGCTTCCTCTACTCCGTAGTTGATGTGAGTGCAAAAGTATAGAATATACTTCAAAGTATTCTTTATTTTTATCATATGTGTATTAGAGTAATTGTTTTAATTGTATTAATATTAAAAAAACATAATCCTTATTACAGTTTTTGTTGCATAACAAAGTGGAATACTGTTTTAGAGAGGGTTATCTCATTAGCACATTTATATACTGTTCTTTTCCATGTTAACAATTAAAAGGCACATTATGTGGTGAAGATCTATGAAACTTAAAGTGCTTTTTTTTATGGCTTTCAGTCTCAATTCAGTGAAGTCATCAGTATCCTTGGTTGCATACCAGTCAGCTGATTGACTTAACTAGTGAAGAACAATCCCAGTTTTGTCCTGGGAAATTCCCCAGTCGCAGCACTGTCCCATTCAGCTTCTAGAATTTTTGGTTGGATCTGGGCAGTTTCATTAGATATATAATTATATATCTGCTGATTTTGTGTGTATATATATATATATATATATATATATATATATATATATATATATATATATATATATATATATATATCTTTTTATTTTAAACATATAATGCAGAACATGGCTGTGTCAAATTGCCTACTTCTGAAGTTTATGCAAAATGGGCGTGACCAATCTTCCTAATGTTAGTAACTTTAGCCATTATTAGTTTTTCATTGTTATACAGTATCGTTTCAAACAATAATAATTTAAATTGCAAATTATTCATATTTCTTTTTGAGTAATTTAGTGTAATCTTTTTTTTATCTGATAAACATATTAATGTGTATGCAAATTAATAAAATAAAAACATAGATCGGAAGATAAGTAGCATTACATATTATAAAAGAAATTGTGTTGTATGATCCTATCTGAAAATTCAGTTTTTCACCTAGGACACTTTTTAGCACAAATTACCATGTTTTGGCTGCATGTACTTTGGCTGCTTTTTAGCAACACTGTACAGTACCGTGTAAATGTCTTCAGCCACCCCACATTTCTTCACCTAAAATGAAATGAAATTTAATTTAATTAAATGATTCGGATTCAATTAAAGAAATGGAAATAAATGTTTTACTGTGACAATCTACAAAGTGAAAATCCTTTAGGAGGCCAGGAGAACTAGTCCTCATGACTAAGTTAACAATCCAAGTATGTCTGGCTGTTTAGAAATAAAATATAAAGACACAAGGGGTGGCTCAAGACTTCTGCACAGTATTGTACAATCTTTTTCAGTTCAACCAGCAGCTATAGATTCCCATGCCACCATTTCTCCACAATTTTTTCTTTCTCTTAGAATGATCTAGGCGACTCTTTTATCATATGCTGTACAATATGCAAACTTTATATCTCGAATTAGCTGCAAATGTGTTCCGTAGTACATCGACTAATGAAGTAACCGCACACACCTAAGCCAAAATTCACCTGAAAAGCAAACATGTGGTATTACGGAAGAAGAGCTTCTCCACATACATGAGCTTACAGGTAGATGGGATGATTGATTTTTGTCATTGAGATTGATTGGGGAAAAAGAGTATGGTATCCCTGGGGTACCTCCCAGAAAGTATAGGCAATTTGTTCTCTTGGTCACAAATGGCTATCATCAGGATTCGATGATATCAGTCTCCAATTGCACTAATTGGGTTCTTCAAAACTCACACAAAAACATGCAGACAAGGATTAAATATAGTGTGAGCAAAAGCAATTTAAAAAATTAATTAATAAAATAGTATTTGTTACTATAATCACAAAATCTAAAAATTAATTTTAAAACATTTTTACCACTAATGTTATTTAAATAAACATTTAAAATGTATGCATATTGTCACCTGCCTGTGAAGCATAGGCGACATATAGAGATCACTATACATAATCTCATCAGATAGTTCATCGTCATCACACTTTCTTCTACTCACAATTTCTTCTGAACCATTAACTGGTTTTTAACCATTCTTCCACATAACCTTTATTAGGAAACATAGATGTGCACTAGCTATTTAATTTTCTTAACAAAAAAAAAAAAAAACAAAAAAAAATACTTGGCATAAAAAAAAATAATAATAATAATAATAAACAAAAGAACAAAGGCCAAGTTTGCTATCCATAACTCATTAATTGGAATTTAATCAAACATTCACATAGCATTTATCAGTAATTGTAAAGGTGTAATAGTTGTTAAACTTTCTTATAAAATAATTTATTTCAGTCAGAAGGTGTAATAATGTGCGTACATAGTAATACCAAATAAGGCCACAAGGTGGCACTTCCTTTTGGTTGTGGCAGACGACGTACACCTGAATGTCTTTTCAGAAGAAGTTTTGCTGCGATTCCGCTCTGATTAGCTACTTAATTATATCCTAGGTAACAGGGCAGATTATGATGGCTATATTTGACAGACAGTTAAGGTATAACTAATGAATGTAAATTCATGGACTGGCTTGTATAGTCTATGTTGCGCAATACTGTACAGGTAGACGCGCACTAGCTGTTTCACTGTGACATCTGAGAGCGAAGGATAGTCCACACATAGGCATCACAGTCTGTCTTCCGTCGTCATCGTCATCACACTTTTCTTTTATCCGCAGCTTCTTATAAACCACATGAATTTGACTAAACCATTAAAGAACATTTATTTGACGTTTAGTCACATGTGACAAGTTTCTGTGTCCTTTCAGTTTAAATCCAAACCCAATATCATCAAACTACTGATAATTAAATGAATATCTGATTGTGAATAAATAAACAGAATAAATAAACAACATTTCTATCTGTGTATAAACATGTCATTAATGGATTTCATCTATCTGGTCATCCTCAGCTAACCGTGCCCACGGCACTAACCCTGCTGCCCGGGCAGCTGCACATGTTAAAGGAGGTGGTGGAGAAAGAAAGACAAAGAAGAAGAGCTCGATCTCTCTCCAGAGCGCCCTCCTCTCCCCTGTCTCTCCCTCTGGTAGGAGAGATCCCTGCGTAAGTGTTTTCTCCTATAAAGATAATTTATTTAGTTTTTTTTTATATCTTTATTGTGCAAAGAAGAGAAAAATAGGAGCCCTAATAACAGTAAAAGTAATTCTAATTAAATGGGTATTTTTATCTGATGTTTACTTATTTTTGGGTACAATTAATCCAAATATAAATTACTGTTAGCAGGGGTGCTGGCTTATTATTATATTTCTTAGTATGCACAAGAAGTGCATAACTACATAGCTGTAATGTCCACTGTACATACTGTACAGCTCCTCAGCAAGCAAGCGAGTGAGTGAACAAGAGTGAGAGAGAGATTGATCTAGGTTTTTTTATTATTTTTTTTATTGGAATGTTACCAATACAACAACATCATAAAACTGATTACTGCATGTATTTTAAAGGCCAGACTTTGTACTACTGTTGCTCTTGGCAGAACCTTCACCGAGCATAACAGGATGCTATCTATTTTTTAAACTCTTGAAAAATGTCCAGTTGTTTTTTTTTGTTTATTTCTATGCTACTTGCTTGCTAATACGCAAGATAAGCTAAAAGTGGGGAAAAATAAATATAAATAACGCCAGATGCCAGTGGCATAAATAAAAAAATGTTTACACAGTGAGTGCAGGATTACAGCTGCCATCATTTCTGACTATTCCGATTTCTATTAGAATTATTTCTATTAGAATTTAATAGAACTTATGTTTAAGTTTTTACAAAGTTTTCCAGTTTACACAAGAACAAGATAGCTGATTAAAAAAAAGATGAAGCACGTTTTTTTTTTTTTTTTAATATTTAAGTCATGCTTTCAGGGATGATCTTCTTCTCTTTTTTTTACACCCTATATTTATTTCTACTTTTAGACCACAGTGCTGTACTATAAGAAAAACTATAAGCAAAATCTAATTTTATATCTAAATTGATATTAATGTGCTCATTCTAATAATTTTATTTTAAGATTTTTATTCTACATTCTATCTTCGGATGGTAATGGTAAATAAATACAATACTGCGTTATTATTAGTCAAAGACGCTTGTATGATAGTTCATATGGTAAAGATTTCAGTAGAGAGAGCTGTATTTGATGTTTATTGTTTAATCAAAATTAAATGTAATGGCATATTAAGGGATATTATTTATTATACCTAAAATGTATATGAGGAATAAAATATTGTAATTAAGATATGATCCACTTTAGGGTGATAACAACATTAACCTGTGTTGGTTGTTTAGCTATAACTGGTTCGATTTTCACTTCTGTCTGCTTGGAGTTTGCATGTTCTTCCCGTGCATGGTGGGTTTTCCCTGGGTACTCCGTTTTCCTCCCATAGTCCAAAGACATGCCGCTTAGACTTTTGCTATTTTATTTATTTTTTTATTGATAATTACCTTTTTTTTTATTGGCACCCCATCCTGGGTGTACCTCACCTCATGCCTTAAGTCTCCCCACGATCCTGTATATCGTGATATGATAAAGTGGTATAAACGATGAGTGAGTGAGTGAGTGAGTGCATGCCTGTCATAGTTAGTTACTTGTCCATCAGTATATTTAACTCATCTATTAATAAAGTGTGTGTGTCCGTGCATGTTGGTGCATGTGTGTGTTCTTCCTGGAGCAGCTGTTTCAGGCCCATCTCTCGTATAGAAGCCGAGGTTCTCTTGGAGCGTTACCCAGACTGTGGGAACATGCTGCTGAGACCGGGCAGAGACGGCACGTCCCTCGCAGTGACCACACGACAAGACCTTAATGGGTACGATGCTGGATTAAAACACCTCACATTAATTTCTGTCGCTCCCTATATTTTAGACGTCATTCTTTTTTTCCTCAGAGCATCTCCTACAGTACGCCACTTTAGGATCTCCGTCATATTTTTCTGCTTTCCAGCTACACTCACGTATGCTTTGTGCTTTTTGAATGTTTTACAGCTCGGTGTTCCGACACTATCGGGTTACCCAGAAGCCTCAGGGAGGTTACATCATTGATGTGGAAAACCCGGTATGTAGGGTTGTATAACCAGATGGATGTGATAATAAAGTAAGACCCGTGTCAAAACTTCACTTTGTGTCCGTCTTGGCAGATCCCGTGTCCCACCCTTTATGATGTCATTAATGCACTAGTGGAGAAAACAGCTGGGACACTACAGCCTTTTCTGCTGGAGGAGCCTTATGAAGAGAACATCAGTACGTCCACTACATGCGCAGATATATCTGTGTTAATTCATATCAAAAGAACGTCAGTATGCCAAGTATCAAACATGAACAAACATCAATATGTGACCTGTGAACTGGAGCCAGACACAACACACATGCACATGTAGTAAATAAGTCCTGGTTACTGTCTTCCATGTCTTTGCTTTGTGTACCTTTCTAAAAAATACCTCATTCCTCATCCAGCGTACATTTCATCCAACGACGAGAACGGAGAGCGAACACTCCACTGTGCGCCCACTGGCACTTTCCCCAGAAGACCCTCACTGCCCCCAAAAGGTACAAAACAGCACTTTAGTTTCAGAGATTCAGTCTTAAAGACTGAAGATTTTAAGGTTTTTTTGTGTGTGTATTCGAGCAGGATCAGAACGATGGACATTGAGATCTCACTCAAAATCTCCCAGCCCATCTCAAAGATCACTAAGCCCTCCCGGTTCACCATCCAGCCCTATGAGACGACTGGTACTCTCACCATCGCCCTCGCCACTAACACAGAGTGAGTGTTTGCACATGGACCACACAGATGTCCATACAGTTGAAGCCAGGAGTTTACATAAACTTTAGCAAATACATTTTAACTTATTTTTCTGACATTTCATCCTAGTAAACACTCCCTGTCTTAGGTCACTTCTTCATTTTAAGAATCTGGAACGTCAGAATAACAGCATAGATGAAAAAAAAAATCAGCTTTCATTACTTTCATCACATTTTCAGTGAGGCAGAAGTTTACAAGCATGTAGTTTTGTGTAGCGTTGACTTTAAATTGTTTAATCTGGGTCAAATGTTTCTGGTCGCCTTCCAGGTTTGCGGTCAGGGCCATTCCAAAAACTTGCTTGTCCTTGTAGCCACAACTTTGGAAGTATGCTTGGGGTCAATGTCCATTTGGAAGACATGTCCAATGGGAGTGTGGGGGAGTAGTAATGGCGGACTTGCGCTTCCGTTATTTGTTTGGACGAGAGAAGGCCAGAAACCGACGCCATTATTTCTATGTATTGACGCGTCTCCAGAGCCGTCGTTCAGTTATGGTCATGGGCGTTTTGTTTTCCGACACACGCTGCAGCGGTTGACCAATCATAAACCACCGCGCCATCTGATCGATCACAGCAGTGAGGGGTTTAGACGGACTGAATCTTCGAACTGCTTCACACGAGTCGTTTACAAATTATTCCGAAATGGGGTAAAATTAAATCTATTTTTAGAGAAAACTAAAGTGTTTTTTGACTTTGCATACATGTAAACCTGTTTGAAGAGACTCATTAAGCAATAGTAGCAAGCTTTAAAATGGCATAATAGGGGCACTTTAACTTCCTGGCTGACTTTTGGAGATGTTTCTTTAATATATCCACCAGTCCCTCCTGCAGCAAAGCACCACCAGAACATGATGAGGCTAATCCTCAGTTCCATGATCGGGATGGTGTTCTTCAGCTTGCAAGCCCTCCCCCTTTTCCCTCCCGACATAACAATGGTCATTACAGACAACCAGTTCAATTTTTGTTTCATCAGACCAGTGAACATTTCTTCACATAGTAAGATCTTTGTCCCCATGTGCAGCTGCAAACCGTGATCTGGATTTTTAATGCCTTGACTTCTTCCTAGCTGAGCAGCCTTTTAGGTTACACCGATATTGGTCTCATTGTACTGTGGATATAGATGCTTTTGTACTTGTTTTCCGCCAACGTCCTTCGCTTTTGTTTCAGAATTGATTTGAACTTTTCTTACCAAAGTATGTTCATCTCTAGGAGGCACCTAGAAACACATCTCCTTCCTGATAAGCACGATGCCTGCGGGATCCCACAGATACACACCCAATTAACACAAATGTGTTCATTAGACAATCAGAAGCTTTTAAAGCCACTAAATGATATTTTGGAATTTGCCAAGCTGTTCAACAGTACAGTCCGCTAAATGTATGCAAACTTCTGACCCACTGGAATTGGCATTATAGTGAACAATAAGTGAAATAATATATCTTTAAGCAATTTTTGGTGTATGTAGGTATATGTAAACTTGCAGTTCTTCATCCAGATATGGAATAAAGAATTGTAGGGCATGCTGTTATAGGTAAATCATTGGCATGGAGGTGTGATGCAGTGTGTAGGCATAAGGCCTCAGGATACAGAATATGGAGATGAGAGTTGTTCCATTTATGTGAGTTTACAAGATTACACATTCCCCACTGCATAAGCTCCTTCATAAGAAACATTCACAGGCTTGCAAGTGTAGCATATTTGTGCACACAACTTGGCCAGCTGCTGTGTACATGACGTGCTAAATGAAACATCTGCATGATGTCTATACACACAGCAGGTACATCATGTTATTTTTCACTAAGGTGTTTTTTTTTTTATTGTTACAACACTGCCGTGAATATACCCAAGCAATCTGCCAATGTTTTGTTTTTCATATCCTTTTATGTTACCTTTAATGTTGTGGAATGTTAATGTTACACCTCCAGGGTTGAGGGTTTAAATCCTCTCTTCTGTGCATGGAGGTTCATGTTCTAGCCGTGCTTGGTGGGTTTCCTCCATATGCTCTAGTGTTCTCCGACAGTCCAAAGACATGCAGATTAGACAAACTGGCATTTTCATATTGTCCATAATGTGTTTGTGTGTGCATACTTGTGCCCAGCAATGGACCAGCACCCCCAGCCAGGGTTTACCCGTGTCCCCTGGGATAGGCTCCAGGCCTCCCATGACCCTATACCAGATAAGCGGTATAGTGAGTGAGTGAGCATTTCATGTCCTGTCAAGTTACTAAGACAACTGGACACCTCAGTCCTAAGAAGTCTTCCATGTCAAAAACTGTTACAGAACGCTGGCACTGGAGACTTCCGTAAGAATGTTTTCTATGCTATACAGTATATAGGGTGGCCCCTAAGTCCGGATCCTTACGCAAACATTTATTTATTACCATAAATTGGAACAGAGGCTCAAATTGATGGCTTCTGATTTCACAACACTTGTGTGCATGCTGAAAACAAGAATGTTAAACATTTCTTAATGTATCAGATCTGTTGTTACAACAGATGAGATGATTTGCAGCTATGATTGTTTTTGGGACGGTTCTGAAAGAATAGTGATTTTACAGTAGATGACCGCCCCCAAAAAAGACAAAAGGTGTTAGGTCTGGTTTTATTCAATCTTTGGGCAAAAAAAAAAAAAAAAAAAAATCTGTTTTATATAAAGAACTTATTACTTATGAATAGAGAATTTCAGTAAATTTTAACTAATTAAATACCAGTGCATTTAAAGCTCTAGAAATGATTACATATTAAAGTGTATTAATCGCATTTAAATATTGGCAATGTCACCAACGATGCTGCTACAGAAAATAAATGAATCCTTTCTGACCAATCAGAATTGAGAATTCAAGAGTGTGAATAATAAAACAGTTATAGGTTTTCAGTTCCACAAACACACAATGACCAGATTATAAAAAGCTAAAAAAAAAAAAAATAAGAATCTGGATAAGAACGTCTGCTAAATGCCTAAATGTAAATGTTAATATACCAGTAAACTGCTGACAGGATTATGAGCAGCCAAGAATAGGCGGGGTTTGCGGGAAGGGAGGCGGGGCGATGACCCCCTAGCGGCTGAAATATGTCACTACATTGAGTCTATAATTGATCTAATTAAAACATTTCTGTACATATTATAGGTCTTGATACACCATGTTGACATACCATGTTGACACTTTCTATAAATGGGGATTGTTTAACGTCAAGTCATTGTTTTCTTTCCCAAGGCTTAGTTTTTGCGTTTGTAACCGTCATCGTCATGCTTTTTGTGTAGTAATAACACTGTTGCCCACTAGAGGCGCTCTATGTACTGAGTCTGAATTGTTAATTTTTGTTTTTTAAAGGTTTTTCTATAATTTCAAACATGTTGACTTCCGTTAATCAGCCTTTTTAGGGCAATTTAGTTTGGACTTGCTCAAATTATATTTTTGTATAAATTAATAACTATATCACAAGTTACAGTTAAAAAATTGTAATGAAATAAAATTTAATTGTAAGAAGTAAACTCTTCTGATTTCTATTATGTTTTTTTTTGTAACAAATAAATTTTTAAGCACTTTTAGTCAGCTGCATGGCACATCAGGAGTCACATACAGTAATGTCACATGACCCGAGTTCTCAAAAATGTATTTAATTATAAAAATGCAGGAAGAAGCGTTTGCTCCTACACTGGGTGTGAAACTGGTGATTTAATAGCTCCTCCAATCCTATTGTAACACCAGCTGACTTACTTGTACTCTTCCAGCAGCTTTCACAGACGAGCTCAAACAGAAACTGGAGAAGAGGCGCACCAGTCAGGACTGACTCCCTGCTTCTCTTTAGCCAATCAACAGCATGGCCTCGTCCCCTGGCCGTATGATCCTGCCAGTGCCTTTGTGGTTGAGCGGTCACTCCTCAGACATTTGGGCTTGTTTCTGTGGTGCATCATTATCAAGCGAATTGAAAAGATCGAGGGAGGTCTTCTGCCTTGCGAGGGAACACTTCAGAAGGACAAAACAATTGACCACAGGGAGTGATTGATCTGAGCCAAGAATCTGTGTTACTCCAGATTATGGACGCTTTATAACTGTAGCTGTACAGTACTAACTGCTCTGATGTTTCTCTGCTGTAACTGCCATAGATGTTAAAGACTTGTTTTTGTATGTGTTCTAACAAAAGATGTTAAATTTTCTAACACTTATATAATTTGTTGCATTTTGTCAGCAGTTGCAGCAGATGAGATTGTCTCCAGTGTCTTCAATGTTGTTAGGACAGAAAAAATAGCAGTGAAGAAATGTCAGATGTGTAAGTTCCTGCTCAGAACAGTGTGTACAGTGTTTCTATAGTAAGATGTTTAGTTTTGGTGCTCCCAGTTGAATACTAGACTGGTCTTCATTACTGGTTTGTGTAATGAACGTGCATGGTGCTACTGTTTGTAAATAGAGTCTGTGTGTGTATCACTGTTCATTTTTCTCATATTTATTGGAATAAAAGGGAAATTTGCAATACAGTTGCTTCACTACATGTCTATTACTTTCCTTCCCCATTCTAAAAAAACGATGTTTACTAAGTAATAATTATTCCTTTTAAATAGGCTTTAATTAAAGAATTATGTTTATTTATTTAATTCTTTACATTTAAATTTAAAGTATACTTGGCATAAAATGTGTCAGGTTTTACAGAATGAGTGTTGTGTTGTGGGACAATATTCAACAATGCTATGGTAAAGTTGGTTATTTTTCTAAACCCACACATCTTGAAATTTTTTTTTTTCTCATCCTGAAGTCTTTTGCTACAATATGTAAAAGATCATGTGTTTAAGCATTTATAGTTACAGTGAGGTCAATAAGTTATTGATCACCCTGTGATTTTGCAAGTTCTCTTGGCCACGACTTATCTTTAATGCTCTGACTGAGGGAAGGAGGATTTTGCCCAATATGTCACAATACATGGCCCCGTTCATCCTCTCCTTAATACAGTGCAGTCGTCCTGTCCCCTGTGCAGAAAAACACCCCCAGAGCATGATGCTTCCAGCCCCATGCTTCACTGTAGGTATGGTATTATTGGGATGATCCTCATCATTCTTCTTCCTCCAAACTTGGCGAATGGAGTTAAGACCAAAAGGTTCTACTTTGGTCTCATCTAACCACAGTACTTTCTCCCATGATTCCTCTGGATCATCCAGACGGTCCCTGGCAAACTTGCTAGTCCTGGCTGATTCTTCACCATTCTTAGCATCATTGATACCTCATATATCTACTTAGACTTTGGCTGATTGTGGGGTGCACAGGTGTCTTTATGACACCTAGATTCTGTCTCTCACAGTGGAAATGCACCTATGCTAAAAAATGTAGACCCCCTCCATGATTTTTAAGTAAGAGAACTTGCAAAATCACAGGATGATAAAATACTTATTGACCTTACTGTATGTTTAATGTTGTGGTATCACTTATGTTAGACACTAGGAACAGTCATTCTCTCATTACCGCCACCTTTTCTTCTCACATGGAGATTTTTCTCATGGAGAAATTTTAAAGAAACTCTGACTATTACAATGTGCTGGGCTTCTCCCAAAATTCAAACTACAAGGTATATGTCCTTGAAGAATATTTCATTACATCAACAACTTTGATATTATTTTAAAATCTGTTCATGTGAAGCAGATCTGTTATTACAACAGATGAGATGATTTGCAGCAATGATTGTTTTGGGGACGGTTCTGATAGAATGGTGATTTTAGATGACCCCAAAGAAAAAAGACAAAACGTTAGATCATGTGAATTTTAGCTCACATGAACAGCAATTAATTGCATGTGAATTAGTTATTACTATGGAAACAATAATATCCTAAAAATGGTTTTTAACTTGCTGGTTAATAAAAGGGGAAAATAATAAACATTATGTGACCAATGAGAATGGGGAATTCAGGACCACTGAGGTATAAAGAATAAATATTTGTTGCAAAACTTTTAAATTATTTAAAATTATTTATTTTTTTATTTTTTTTGGCAAATGTTTGTTTATTCATACAACAATCAAATAGTGTATATTAAGATGTTAGGTGTGGAGAAGAATAAAAGTTCAGATGTTTTTTCATCTCCAATCAGCATCAGATTGTGTTATACAGTAAATGTTCTTCAATAATGTATAAGTTCATCATTTGCCATATTTTCTTATTGTATTGGTTTGACATTTCCCCGCCAATCCTTAGCCATGTTTTCCACATACTTAAAAAAAAAAAATTATTTTACTTTACCTCATGTGATACACGATCAAGTCTGGAGGTAAAAGGATCATGGCAAAACTTTTATTTATTTATTTAGTACTTTCTTTCCTGAATTGATGTGTTGCACTACAATACATTCTGACCTACTGTATTTTTACAAATTTTGAAACATTTGTCCGAAAAAATTAATCTTATGCAAAATGTCCACTAGATGGAGCTATGATATGATATAGATCAGATTAGAAAGAATTGCCATCAGTTGTAAATACACATATTATCCCCCTTGCATTGTCATTTATGCACTAATAAAGTCAGGCTCGGTTAAGATAAGCCGGTGTTGTAATCTGATAATGATTTGTTATCAGCACAGATCTTTGTTTTTCACAGTCATGCACTGAGCTTGCAGTAAGCTCAGGGTTCTGCAGTATGTTGATAGGCTTAGTTGGTCAAAGCCTTTTAACATGAGGAAAAGCACTGTTTTGAAATTTGTGACAACAGGAAGAGGAAAAAAAAAACCTCCTGGAGTCGTTAAAGCACCTGTTCTTGTCATGACTTGCCTCGAGTGTTGTGTATATGATACAGCCCCACCCTTCCTGTAACACAAAACTAGACGTTAAATGGATTTTATAAGAAAATCAATTCTGGCCAGCTCGATTCTCTTTGTTAATGTGGAGGGAGGAAAGTTAGAGCCAAGCACCTTTGACCAAGGAACAAATGTTCACATTCATACAAGCAGCCAGCATGTGGGACGTTTGTACTCTGGCCCCATACACCTCTTACACTCTTGTTTCTTCCTCCTACAGTGACGCGTGTGGGTGTGTGTGTGCAGTCTGTTGTGGCGTGTCTTTTCTCCTCAGCTCTACAGAAAGAGGAATCTAACTGTAGCTCTTTCACACTTCACCGCATGATTCTGGAAGTTTGATCTCTAAAGCAACAGTTCTAAAAAAAAAAAAAAAAAAAACAACAACAACAACAACTTTGTGAGCTCCACTCACACTGGCCTGAAGGAGAGACACCAGCATGTGTCTGATCAAGCTGTTAAGCTGCAGAGAGACCGAGGGTATGTTACAAAAGGTAAGTGCTTTATCTGAATTGTCATATTCGCACTGAAATCAAACTTGAGTTGCTGAGTTATATTGAGTTTTTTTTAATGCATTTTAGTTGAAGCTCAAGTCAGACAATGTTTTATTACACTGAAGCTCTGTGGTTCTCTATGCAATGATGTACAGCCTAAATCCTAGGCTTGAAATTATGATCAAACACTGACCACGGCCTTAAAGCAGTGATTCTCCCATGTGAGCAAGGTGAGCTAGTGTGCGCAAAATCTTTTAAAATGTTCTGGAACATCTCGTTGGTCTTTTTTTTATATATATATATAATTTATTTCTGCACCAATATTTTTCTTTACTTGTTTGAGTTTTGTAAATGAGTTTTTTTGTCCATAGTGTCCTTTTATATACATGAATAGTACTGTAGATGCGTGAAGACAGACTTTGTCTGCATTGTCCTTCTTAAAAGAAAATGTACAGTATAAATAACCTTTATTAATTAGATTTTTTCTAGGTTTTTGTTTTGTGCATTTCAGTATCAACTGAAACCTGACAATTTGTAGTGTTTTAGGATTTAAAACCTGTATTGCAACTTCCAACCTTTTTTCGTTTTTTTGCATGCAAGTGTAAATTGACTTGAGTGCTTGGCTTTCATTTTAGAGCGAGTGACTCGACTACACATCCGCCTCCTTTTGTAGTGAATGCATTGTAAAGCAAAGGGATATTTATAGTTTGTAGGAATGCACAAACCTGAGGAGCCTTTCTGTCAGCCTTACTTTTCTGACAAGAAAAGACTTGTATATAAAACCTGCGTGCGCATGCAGCTACAGAACTTTCCTGGGTACTCAACAGTGAAATATGCAAAGCTGCAAAAACAGTTTCTGACGTCATGACAGGTTTTGGGCTCATCTCCTCAGCCTGGGCACAGGCACGCTCCGAGCATCGTAGTCACTGGTCTCCGAGCAGCATTGCTCAATGGCAGATCGGCTGCCATTAAAACACACCCTGCAGGGCTTGGCTCGGTTTATGATAAGGGACTTAAAAGTAAACAAAGTGCTAAAGTTTATTTATTAGCCAGTGACTATAACCTGAAATAATTATTTCTTAAAGACTTTCTTGATATCCAACAACAGTAGGGTGCACAACATTTATTTTTGTTGTTGTCAGTTCCTCTGTGCAGTTTTCTCTTTCATTTTGTTGAACACCTGGTTTGCGTAATCAACAGAATATAATTAGAAGGCTCGAACTGTGTCAGGAAATAAGATTAGACGGGCTATAGACTTCAGGTCTGTCTGTGGTTTAATTGTAAAATATATTTTTCAAGACGCTGATGGTTTGTGCATATATCCTACGCCTTATTTTAGGATTGGTCTGTCCATTCATTACGTATGTTTCTCCAAAATGCATTCAAATTGCTTAAAACCTTAAATGAAGTGAAGCCATTTCCTCATGAAAAAGGAAATGACCCTTTCGTGTGCGTAGGCTATAAAAGATCGCTAAATTTGCAGGGGAAAGTTTGTGGCAAACTATTTAGAATTTCTATATTAAAATCGCTTTATAAATGTCCATTAAATGTCTTTCCGCCGAGTCATAAACAAATATAGTCTGCCTATACTAATCCCACAAACAATTGTACCTTTCTTGTCTTTATTGAAAACTGAACAGTACATGGATTGAATACAAAAATATGTGAACCCTTTGTATTTAATAACTGGTAAAGCCTGTTTACAAGCAATAACCTCCACGTGTACGCTGATCTAGCATGCACATTTTGTTAAAAAAATTTTCCCCTGGATAGTAGGTGTTATTCCTTACATCCCTATGTTGTTAATGTACTGTAAAACTGCCATTATTCCCTTCAGACGTTGCTTTTGTGAACACAATAATGAAATTTAGAAATAAATCTATTTTCAATGTAAAAAATAGGCAATTTCTTTTTTTACATAACTTCTAAATGAAATACTATACAAATGTTTGGAAGTGAGTAATTTTTCCTCTAGATTTGAGACTATAATGTAAATCATTTCCATAATATGCCATATAGGCTTCATAACATTTTAGCAGATGCCAATCACAAAATATGTTTTTTCTGCCTAGTTGATGCTAAAACCAATCTTGAGAATTGCTAGATTGGTTTAAACTGATAAAAAGGCAACATTATCTCCAATGACATCTCATTTCAACTGAGGTATGCAAAAGAGCATGTACTGTACTGTATAAATGCACAATAAGTCAAAACTTGATGCAGATGAGCTACAGCAGCAGAAGGCCACAACTGGTGCTATTCTTGTCAGCTAAGAACAGGAAACTGGGGCTTCAATTTACATGGGCTCATCAACCATAAACAATAAAAGATTGGAAAAACCTCGCCAGGCCTGATGAGTCTTGATTTCTGTGGCAACATTCGGGTGGTAGAGACAGAATTTGGCATAAACCTCATGAATGTATGGATCAATCCTGATTTGTATTACCGGTTCAGGCTGTTGCTGCTGGAGTAATGATGTGGGGTGATTTTTTTTTTTAACACACTTTGGGCCAACCCTTTATGACCACATGATAATGTGCCATGTCACAAAGCTAAAATCATTTCAAACTGGTTTCCTGAACATAACATTTGTACTCAAATGGTCTCCCCAGGCACCAAATTTCAGTCTGGTTAAGCATGTTGTTGGACGTGAGATTCACATTACGGATGTCCAGCTGCCAAATTTGCTGCAACTGAGTGTTGCTGTTATGTCAATATGGACCAGAACCTATAAGGAATATTTTGAAACCCTGTTGTTGACTGCCACAAAGAATGCATGTAAAATAGGGTCCAATCCAATACTAGCAAGGTGTACTATGAAGTGGCCAGTGAATATATATTACTTGGAAAGTTCCAGAAAATTCTGAAAGGTTCTCTATCAGAACGGATAGAGATGGAATGTTTTGAAAAATTGGTCAGTTTGAAAATTTCATTACACAAGTCACAAATCTAAAGTCTGAAGAGGAAAATGCGACTTCTTGATTTACTGTAGTCAAAGGCAGTTGGGAAATAAAACTTTCTATTAAAACACATCAACTATGTCTGCAGTAAAGGACGGCACAGAGCCAACCATTACAAAGTTCTAGAGCGAATGACGTGCAAAGGAAAAGGAAGATAATGCAATCTAATATTAAATGTGGTAACCTAGCATGCTGCTCTACAGCCATATATCAGGTCAGTTCAGAGGTTGCATTTAGCACTCGGCTCAACAGAGAAAAAGTGTGCTCTTAATTGTTACATTTAATGTGGTGAAATGCCTGTAAAACAAGTTTAACTTACTTTAGAGGTTAAACTACACTGCCCAGTCAAGCCAAGCCAAAAAAAACAAAAAAACAAATGGATTTATCTAAGCAACAAGGTAAGAGCCTTTTATTGGATAATTACTGCAGTGTTTTATATGATTCGACTGGAAATCAAATATTTAACCCTAACCAATGCAGCAAACAATTATGTCAGAAGACACATCCTCTGGGTGTGAAAAAGTCTGCATAAGGCCTGCATCAAGATAAGGAAATCACTAAGGAGATTGTTAAAACTACTAAAATTTGGTTAAAACTTGAATTTTGACATTATTAAAACCTGGAAGAAACGTGGTGAACCAACATCTTCCCTGAATGAGTATGATGGAAGATCACTTAAATGATTAGTGAAATCAAGTCATAAAAAAACCTCATCGCTCTGTTTAATAGTACGAGTAAGAGCATTTCCACATGCACAATATGAAGAGAACTTAAAGGATTGGGACTAAACAGCTGTGTAGACTTACAGTAAGAAATCCTTAATAGGAAGCTGCTAGTGAGCATAAAGAATTAACTGTAGGTCATTTGGAAAATGTTATATGGTCTGATGAGTCCAGATTTACCCTGTACCCGAGTGATGGTCACGTCAGGGTAAGAAGCGAGGTTGATCAAGTAATGCACCCATCATACCCATGTCTGCCATTCAAGCCTGTCGTGGTAGTGTTATAATTTGGGGTTGCTTCTTTTGCTCAGATCTAGGTTGAGCAACATTATCAGCCCAAAGAAATGAGGTCAGCTGAATATACTGAATAACCAGGTTTTGCCCTCAATGGATTTTTTCTTCTCTGATGGCACAAGCATATTCCAAAAAGCCAAGCTGATGCAGTATTCATTAATTTCAAATTGTGAATGAGTGGTACAGAAAGCATGAGACATCTTTTTTATACATGGATTGGCCATCACAGGGTCCAGACATTAACCCCATTTAAAATCTTTGGGATGCTGGAGAAGACTTCATGTAGTGGCCCGACTCTACCCTCATCAATAAGACCTTGAAAGGAAATTAACATTAATGGTGGAAATGCTTTTTTGATGAATATCATGCTAAACAATACCACAGCCATGCTGATATTCAGTACAAGAGCACAGTTAGTAACCATAATTAAGTGTAATTAATAGGGGTAAGAGTTGTTTTAAATTCTGATTTCTGGGGTTGAATTCCAAAAAGCATTTAAAACTAGTGCGCTAGGGTGTACAATCAGTAGGGCACAATTAGTACTGTAGGGTGCTTGATCAGGGGATGGGGAGAGATTTGGGATTTAGTTTTGTGTTAGAAGCTAGTTAGCTTTGTAGGTGTAAATAAAGAGCATGGATGACTCCGAGGCAATACAGAACATCTTAGAAGCAACTATTAAAAATCCAAAGTGTTTTTTTTTAAGATGTCACTGTGTTATCAGGTGTGTTGGCCCTCAGTCTCTCTCTCCTCACCAACCCACAGTCATCCATGTTCACGATTAGTGATATTCATTGTTATAAGAGCAAGGGTGACATGGAATGATAGATATGGTTAATAGTCACCATGCTGTTATGTTCTATTATCACCATCCCCTGGAATACCGCTCATCCAATCATGAATCAAGAATGCAAAAGCACTGTGCTATTAGAGAAATTCATGCATAAATTCTGGTATGTTCACATGGTTAAGAAACAGTTTTAAACCGTTTTAAATAAATTGTCCATGTGGTGTATGTGTGTTGCATGTTCATATTGTCCATTCACATGAACATTCACAAATAGACCATAAAAAAATGTGCATTTATTAACATAATGCAGGTCTCACAGGAAACCCAGAGGTTGGTTAAGAGGAAGGATGCAAATGTTACTTCTCTGTAAATCAGTGGTTTCACCTTTTTTTTTTTTTTTGTGCTATCGTCATCTACATAACTTGAACAGGACCATAACCTTTAAACCGTGAGACTTAAATCTTCAATTCCTCATTTAAAAAATTCTAATAACATAAAGAGTTTTTTTCTTCCTATCAATGTGTGAACTATCATAGTGTCAAAATTATGAGTTGTTGTTCTGTTAATGTTAGGATGAGAAGCTGTGACTCTTTTTTGTTAAAATAAATCGCACATTTCAAGATTTCATTGACTGCCTTTAGCTTTGATTACGGTGCACAGTGTGATGGAAAATTCATGTGTTAAAAAAGATTCCTAATGCTATTAGAACCACTCTTTCACAAGTTGAATACTGGAATATACAGTACATGTGCCATCAGAGAGGAACAACTGTATACAGTAGACGTGATAACCTGGTCATTTAGTACATTTAGGTAGTCGGCTGATTTCATTTTATGTTACCTTAAATGTAATTTTTTTTTTTTTTTCTGTGTACACTGAACAGTACATTTGTGGAATATTTTTTTGTATGTGAATTACAAAAATCATTGTGAATTGTGATATTTATTTATATGTCGGTCACTTTAATGCATTTGTGAATCATGTGACTAACCCCATAAATAAATGGCTAGAATATAATTACAGTTCAGCTCATATGCAGTATAATACATGTCATGCTCATCTACAATCTTAATATAATCTGTTCAATTACATGAAATGTTCATTCGTCTAATTGCTTAAAATTTGGCATCTGTTTGACATTTAATAAAGAATTAAGATTAATAAGATAAGATAAGAGATGAAGTGACATGTACGCCGATCTGATGCTGTGAACAATAAACACAGCAATAAACTAGAGCAGTGGCTTTTGGCATCTGTGGTTTTTGTTGCATCCTGTACCAGCATTTAGAAACTGTTGCCTGTGTAGCAGGACCATTCTAATACCACATTTACATCACTATAGCAGTTTAACAGAATTATTGCTGCTTCTTATGCTTTCTTTTTTAAATCTCTCTTTCTCTCTCTCTCTTTACTTTCCCAGATGGCTTCACATGGTTCCTGGTTCTTTGAAGAGGCAGTCAACGTGAATAAAACCAAGCTATATATCTCGGTATGAAGGCGGTGTTGACTGCAAAAGAGAAGTAACGTGGTGATCCCGAGGTTAGAAAACGTGGGCAGAATTCCAGTATTTTACACTCTGACCCTTTAAGAAACTAAGAGCCGCATCGTGGTGTTAAAAGAGACTTAAAGTGTTAAGGACATGTTGTTCCTGCTCATCCTTTTTTTGGGGGGTCCAGCTGTATTGACTTCTGGCCGGGTTTGGCCTTTGTACGGCACACCACGGAAAACAGTTACACTGAGCAGTAAGTAACATTTTTGTTTTCTTTTTTAATAGCTGCATTTTGTCAGTTGGCTGCAAAATATTATTACAAGAACAATGAGAACTGTTCATTTTATTCAATTACAAGAATTGTTAAAGTTGTGTAGTTAAAACTGTTTAGTTCGAATTACACACAGAATCTCTTAGTGCCAATTTTGACGATTCTCACAATAATAATAATAATAATAATAATAATAATAATAATAATAATAATAAAATAATAAACTGTAGCATTGTAGGGCACTGGAATATTGCAGACATACTGAGTTACTGGCTAAGCAATTATATAATATCTTCTGACAATAAATCAATTAATCATCAAGTCTTACTGTAGTTCTGCTGTACTTCTTTTACTCTTCTTTATTATAAGCAGCACAAGTCTTTCCTCCCAATAGCTGCACCACCACACTGGGTACTAAAAGTCTATTCTGCTGTTTCTAGGTTACGGAGGACATGTTTTTCAAGAGGAGGGTGTGTGGAACTACTCCACCATGCTCCTGAGGGAAGACATGGATGTGCTCATCCTGGGGGCTCGAGAGACCATTTTTGCCCTGGACCTCAATAACATCACCAACAAGAAGGCTATGGTCAGGAAATGTATTAGTTAATTAATTACTTTATTTATTTCATAAAAAAAGCTTTCACTAATAACATCTCTCAATAATTAAAAAGTTACAAAACTTTGTTTTTTCTATTTAACTTTTACCTGAAATTTATTATTTGCCTTATTTTTTACAAAAGGTTTATTTTTAAATATTGTATGTTTATTTTAGTTTCACCATTATTTTATATTATAGCTAAGATTATACATATTTTAAATAAATCAATAATAATAATAATAATAATAATAATAATAATAATTATTATTATTATTATTACTATTATTGATTTATTTAAAATATGTACATATAATAACATAATAATATATAATGATAATAATTATTATTATTATTACTATTATTTATTTATTTATTTATTTTTTATTTTTATTTTTTATTTATTGCTGTGTTTGTATTTATTTAATTCCATATCAGTGGAGAAATAAACTCCTTGTCTCTTTTGTAGGTAAAGTGGGAGGTGATTCCAGACACACAGGAAATCTGTTCACTAAAAGGAAAAACGAAAGAGGTGGGGTCATTTTTAGCTGTAAAATTGTGAAATTCAATTATATAGATAGAACCTAGGGAAATTCCGTCAGGGAGTTTTATTACACTTAATGATGGCATTCTGTATTTCTATCACATAGGTTATAATATGACTGGAGTCTAACACTGGAGTTTAGTGATTTTTGACTGAAACGTCTTTTTATTCCCATTTAGCGTGACCCGCTATCTATTTTTTTGATCAGTTGATATTGAGATGTGTCTGCTACTTATGCTCTTAAATGATGTTAATTGGTGATTTCTGAGGCTGGTAACTTAAAATAAACTTTGCATTTTGGGGGCTGGACTTGAGAGCTAGTTTCATCATTGTGCCTGATGGGTTTTGCAAATGCACTTGACAATACTGCTCTTGCAAGAACTATTCCAAAAAAACAGCTGACATCTGTGTGTTAAAATAACAGCTGGGTGTTGTTTTTGTTGATGTTGTGGTTACTAAATTACCTAATGCCATATGTGTAATTTGAAAAAAAAAGTTCAAATTCCAGTATTGCTCTAGAATACAGAAAAAAAATCACAATAAAGAACATAGGATAGCATTTAAAGGTTTTAAAGATCTTAGAAGATAGAATAAAAAAAAAACATTTGTTCATGAAACCTCGCAACCTCATTTGCTATCTCATCTGTTCCAACCACTGAACATTCAGCATCACCAGTATACTTATCACTGGCCTGATCATCTGTCATCATCTACACTTGTTTCTCACTGGTTCATGCCTTAAGTCATGTTTTTAAGCTTGAATTATTCATATGTCATTGTATTGCTAAACAAACAAACAAACAAACAAAACCATTCCTGTGCAACTGGTCAGGTACAGGGACTATTTAAATATTAATTTTAATATATTATTATTATTTTTCATGACTACATTAAAAGGAAAAGGTTTTTTTGCTTTTTATATTTTTAAAAGCAAAATATGAAAAAATGAAGGCTCAAGACTTTTGCGCAGTACTGTATTTGCACGATAGTTTGCATTGTGCTGCTGCAACATGATTAGTGAATAGATATCTGCATGAATGTGCAGAGGTACAGGTGTTCCTAATAAAGTGTCTCTTATTTGTTCATTTATGTATTCATTCATCCATCATCGATCACCAGTTTATCCTAATCAGGGTGGTAGTAATAGTCCAAGAACCTATCCCACGAAAAACTTCATATTCAGTAGGAATACACCCTGGATGGAACACCAATGCTTTATAGTGAACATCAAAAACATTCTTATCCTACTAAAATGGATTAAGGTGTACAAGTACATCAAGCTGAAAAATGTTTTTAAATCTTTTACTGTATTTATTATTTAACAAAAGTGGCAACATTTTTCAATTAGCAACATTTCAGGTTTTCTTGTTTATTTAGTAGTTAATAATTATTCATTATAATGACAGTATGGACTAATCAATGGATAAACAATAGATTTGCATAAATATCATGCCTAATAAAGTCACTGGTTTGATTTGATTACAAAGAAAAAAAAATTATACAAGGACAAGCCTCCTGAAAGCATTGCTGTTTTGGGGGAAATTCTATCAGATATTGCTGCAGCTGAATTCTGGTATATAGACAAAAAGAAGAAAAATCATGTTTGACCAAAATTGAGGCCCATAACATAAAAATACATTGACATCTCTACTTGATAAAATCAAAATACTGTGTATTTGATGAAAATTCTGCTTTATTAAAGCTATTTAAACTTTAAGCTTTCTGCCAGAATGTCAGATTTAACTCGAACAAACTAATGGACCCAAAACAATTTGCAATCAGAAATCAGCTGTCAAAATGTTAGCAGTGTTCCTGCACAGATCATCATTACAAACACTTACACACTCTGTAAATATGTTAGGTTTACAAACTATTTCGAAGCCCAGATAAAACAATCTTAAAAACAAGAAAATTAGTCAACAGAAAAGAATGAGTGATTACTTCACTATCAGTGTTAGAAGAGCTCAGAGGATTGATGACACAATGATGGGATCATTCTTGCTTAACACTGCGAGTAACTATTGCTTCAGGTGATGACAAAGAGACTGATGTGGATAATAATGATAATAAGTGATGACTCATTTCCTGTGTTAAACATTATTACTTTACAATTACTTGAGATTTTAATAGTGATGATGTTCTGTAAGTAAATTGGGTTAGCCTATATGTGTACATTGCATGACATTTCAGTGGAACTGAAATTACATAATTACTGTACAGTAAATGTGATTCCTCTTTTTATTTTTCACTTCTGCAGTAACCAGACTTTAAAATTGAATAAGCAGAAGACTTTACTTATGCTAAGTATGTGTGTAAATCGCAACAATAGAAAGGCTACATAATAAAAATCTTATCAATATGAATGACCACAGATTTATAAATATATGTAAACACTTAAATGTGTGTAACGAATCGCACATTTCCAAATACAGTAAAGAACTAGACCTGCAGACGGAGTTTTGACATGACTGAGAACTAGAAATATTCTGCACCCAAGGCCTTGTTTCTTTTGAAACCTGCTTAGCCTCAACCCTTCAGTGCAGTCAATATAAAATGTCCTCTGGAAAGAGTCTACTTGTGAGTAAAATAAACAGTGTTACTGACAGGTCATTTAATTAGGAACAGATAAAAGCCTGATCTTTTGAGTCCCTACTCGTGCTGTTCTGTGAACTGGTCTGGAATTAACTGAATCTGTTTCCAGTGCCCAAATTCTCTGGTGTCTGTATTTCCTGTTATTTCCATTCCAGACCGAGTGTCAGAACTACATCCGGATCCTTCATAAAATGTCGGATGGCAGGATGTATGTATGTGGTACCAATGCTTTCAATCCCACATGTGATTATATGGTAAGTACTTTCTCAACTTACTTCATTTTCGGAATGTTGATATTATTGAAGTAGGTTAGACCACAGGTCCTCAATCCTGCTCTTGAAGTGTCACTAAATACAGTGCAACCTCGGATTGCAAGTAGTGCGGGTAATGCAAGTGTTCCAAAAGATGAGCAAAGATTTTTTCAATAAATTTTGACTTGAAAAAGAGTATCTCTTGGTTTACGAATATCATGTAGGATGCATGCGCTTCTTGTTTTGATGCAAAGTCTTGTGATCACACTTGAGCCAATGTTTTTTTTCTCTCTTACTCTGCGGAATTGTGGGTAATCTTCTCCGAGTCTTAGTGCTCATTTCTTACTGGAAACAACCGTGCACATGTGTACTGTTAACTATAACACTGTGACCACGCGTTTGCATGTAAAGCATCTTTTATTTTTATGTTTGTAAGCTTGTGTGTATAACACGTGTGTACTATTTCTTATAACACACGCGTGTGCGCATGTGTAAAGAAAAAGAAAGGAATTACGTGTAATTTTGTATCATGCCCCTTCACACACACATTGTATCATGTATCATGACACACACACATTTTTTTGGGCTGTGGACGGAATATTTTGAGTTTCCATTATTTCCTATGGGAACATTTTTTTTGATTTACGAGTGTTTTGGAATATTTGTTGGGAGAGCCCACATCTGAAATAAATTATGCTCGTAATCCAAGGCTCCACTGTACTAGGACTATGGCACTAGGACAAGGGTTGGAAACCTGTGGAGGAGTAAAGTTAGACAGGA